>NC_142938.1:12704518-12722018 GCF_046866305.1 Octopus bimaculoides
CAATATATGGCTAAACTGCTAATCCTGCTAAAACAGAGTTATAACAATGTAATATAATAAGTCTTAAGCCAAAATCAAAAAAAATCATATCAATCATGCTTGCTTTAAGTGGTTTAAAACCTGATCCTTTCGCTGACCCGCTCTTCCACCAGCACCTGTCCCTCCTCCGAGCAGGAGCTAGCTATAAAAACAAAATGACTGTGGAATCCGAACGTTAGACTTAGTGAGTTATTATATTATTATTGTACCTCGTTCAATAAATGCCAGTTCGGTGATAAAATTCATTTCTCAAGTTTTTCATTATTAGCATTATTAAGGCGGCGAAAGGCGGTGAGCTGACAGACTCGTTAGCACGCCGGGCGAAATGCTTAGCGGCATTTCGTCCGTCATTACATCCTCTCCCCACCAAATTAGAAAGGATCATTATTATTATTATTATTATTATTATTATTATTATTATTATTATTATCATTATTATTATTATTATCATTATCATTATCATTATTATTATTATTATTATCATCATTATTATTATTATTATTATTATTATTATTATTATTATTATTATTATTATTATTATTATTATTATTATTATTATCATCATCATTATTAAGTCAGTGAGCTGGCAGAATCGATAGCACGTCAGGTAAGCGGTATTTCGTCCGTCTTTATGTCCTGAGTTCAAATTCCGCCGAGTCCACTATGCCTTTCATCCTTTCGGGGGGTCGATAAATTAAGTACCAGCGAAACACTGAGGTCGATATATTCGACTAGTGTCCTCTACCGAAATTTCAGGTCTCATACCTTTAGTAAAAGATTATTATTATCATTCAGTAGTTTTATTCTAATAACGTGCTTTCACTGCACTACCGAGCGCAGCTCTGTGTGCCTTGGGTATGTGCTGTGGTTTGCTGTGATGCTCTTATGGTTACTGTATTGAAAGTGCTCTGCGTAGGATGTGTGCAGTGCCTATTAGTGCTATTTTCTGTATGTTATATATATATTTGTTAGTCCTGATGTTTTTGTTATGTATTTGTCAGAATATTTTTTCATCATACCTAATGATAGGAATTGTTTCTGTTTTTAGACTCCACGTTCCAGGTCTTTGTATTTGGGAAGTTTCTCCATTTCTTTTAGAGAAACGTTGTCATCTGTTGGTATTGATACATCAATTAGAAAGCAATTTTTCTCTTCATGATCTCTAACAACTATATCTGGCATATTAGCCTTAATTTCTCTATCTGTGTGTATTGGCATATCCCAGAGTATTGTTGCTTTCTCATTTTCTGTGACCTTTTCTGGCGTAAGAGCGGAATTATTAAGAAAAAATAAGGAAGTTCGAAATGTGGCTTATTTTGCACACGATGGACCGATTGTGCATGTTATTGTGGTATGGGCTCCCTATTGTATATGTTGTTATTGTGTGCCCCCCCCCCTTCGTGGTTACGATGCAATACTCCTTACTTTATGTATTTCTGTGAAGTGAAGGCTCTTTTGTGAGAGATGCTATGTGATCATAGGCTTTTAATCTTCCTCAAGGTTTCAGTTCCAGAGTGTAGATAGCCATGGACACGGTTTTAGTACTGTATTAAGAATACACCGATTTTCTACCTTATAGGTAGTGGGCAACGATTTTCTTCACTACTTCAGGGAGTGACGACCCTACCTGACACGAGTCCCGGGCTCAGCTGGCTCCGGCTGACAGTACCCGGTATGGGCCCCTATCCAGGGTTACGAAAGGAGACAACCTTCAAAGAAATCCAGAGCGGAGCCCGTAGGCGGTTTAGTGTTCGACCCGACACTCTTCCGGCAGCTCCTGCAACCAAGCTGGTGCCAAACGTAATTCTCTGCACTCCTTTGGACTACGTCAGCAAGGTCGAGAGAGGAGTCCTGACGATTGGGCTACCCAGGATTTTCTTACATCTAGCCCATTGTCTCACGCGACAAAAGGATACCAACAATATAGCAAAATACCTACTGACTGGGATTATAAGTTTATAAGTTTCGCGCTTGACTAACTGAATAAGCTGTCGGGCGAAACGAAAGTTCCAGTCGGCCCGAGTCGTACAATATATTTGACTCAAGGCACAACATCGAGTACCACCAACAGCAAATATTCCGTTGATAAAATAACTTCAGTTTAACATATATTCAAATGTGTGTGAATACGTGTGTGTGCGTGCGTGCGTCTATATTTTTGTGTGAGTAAGCGTGTGCTAGGTATGTATTTATGTGCGTATGTACACAAACATATATATACAAGAATATATACATGCGTACATATACGTGTGTGCGTGTATGTGTATGTATGCATATATATATATATATATATATGTGTGTGTGTGTGCGTGTGTGTGTGTATACATACATACATACATACATACATACATACATACATACGTATATATATATATATATATATATATATATATATATATATATATATATATATATATATATAATATCATACATGTATATACATATACATATGTGCACTGATGCTTGCAACTTTATCGACAAAATACTTTTCCGGAAAATCGTTCAAGCCTACACTCACACATCCCACACTCACACATCAATAAATGCACACACACCCACCCCCCACCCCAAACCCCCCCCCCACACCCCCACACACACACACATACCCATGCAAGCACCCCGGAACACATATCTGCTCTCAGCATCCAACAACCTTATGCCAATATCCGTACACCCGTTCTCGAATACTAATTAACCAATGACAAATTGATTAACCTGTCATTTAACAGCTGGGGTTTCTTTTTGTCTCTGTTTCTTTATTCCTTTTTTTTTTTTTTTTTTCATTTTTACTCATTTCTTTTATCAGTTAATACTCGGCCACTTCTTCGCGTTTTCTCAAAATTCACCTCTAAAAGTTTCAACGCTTCAACACAGTCTCTGCATCTGGTCAACTTTCTTTGCCCGTCCTTATATTCAAATATCTGTTTGCCGCCTATTCCACCTCTACATACCCACATACACATATCCAGACAACCACTTGCACACCGACGCCCTCGCGATATAATATTCATCATATGAATAGAAGTGAAGAATTACACTTCAGAACATATACATATGTTTTATCGATTATCTCTCGTTATTCAAATCAATAACGTTCAATTCCATCATTTCCAGAATCCCCCAGGCCAAACCAATACACAACATCTGAAAACTTGATCTCAATATTAAAATTATCACTTATTCTACAGAGAATATTCTGCATATACCGTTCTCTAATTCTAAATAAAGGCTTCCGAGCTATTCCTCCGTCTGGAGAATGGAGCGATGAAGCAGGCAATTTCTGGGACATACTGAAGTTAACAGTTCACAGAATAATCTCACCTTTTAGAGAGTATTAAATTTTCTAATTTTTAATTACGCATGCGCAATGTGTAAACCATATTCATTTATACATACACACACACACATATATGTATATATGTGTATTTTATATGAGTGTGTGTGTGTGTATTTTCATTTTGCGTTCTTGTCCCTTTTTGGTATTTTATATATATGTGTGTGTGTGTGTGTGTGTACATATATATGTATATATAGTTCCTGGGAAATATTTTAGCCACCATTATAATAAAGTATCCAAAACATTGCAGTTTTAAGGGAGAGTGTTTATCAATATTTGTTATGCACGCACACACACACAAACATACCCTCTCTCTTTCACACACGCGCGCAAACACGCACACACACACACACACACACACACACACACACACACACACACACACATACATGTATATCTATATACACATATGAGTTTGGAATGAGTAAGTGCGAATGGGAAAGATAAACAGACAGACATAGACAGATAGATAGACAGACAGACAGACAGACAGACAGACAGACAGATAGATAGATAGATAGATAGATAGATAGATAGATAGATAGATAGATAGATAGATAGACAGACAGATGAAAAGGTAGAGAGGACGATGTTGAGACGCTGAAATATAGTGTGATTAATGAGAACAAGTTTAATAAAGCCCCTGATGTTGTTTTCCCTTAAAACTGTTCGCCTGTTTATTGAAACCTTCATCATGTTTGTATGGCTTCCCAAAATAGATTCTCGAAAAACCGGAAGTAAACTACCGGATGTGTTTTCATTTTGGTATTATTTTTTTTTACTCTCTTTTTTATGAGATCGGAAATGATATTGAACCTGTGTGTAATGGTGCAAGCAAACGCCGTAGATAAGGGCTATTAAGTTGAATAACGTAAACAACGTCTTGCTAGAGACAGCCATCTTGTCAGGCGGGTAGTTTGCTACCGAACGAAGATACTAACAACATCTTGCTGGAGTTGGTGTTTTTGTTAGGTAGCCATGCTTCTCCGATAGTTGTTATTATAGCTATGGCTGTTGTTTAAGTGGAGGCGCAATGGCCTAGTGGTTAGGGCAGCGGACTCGCGGTCATTGGATCGCGGTTTCGATTCCCAGACCGAGCGTTGTGAGTGTTTATTGAGTGAAAAACACCTTAATGCTCCACGAGGCTCTGGCAGGAGGATGGTGGTGAACCCTGCTGAACTCTTTCACCACAACTTTCTCTCACTCTTACTTCCTGTTTCTGTTCTACCTGTAATTCAAAAGGCCAGCCTTGTCACACTGTGTCACGCTGATATTGCTCCAATCTGGCCAGCCCCAAGGAAAACCTAAGCTAAGAGCATTAGATTCCTTACACACACATACAAACATACATTTAACACATACATGCATACAAGATGCAAGCATGCATATGGCAAGTATATACACACACATGTAAATTTACCTACAAACATATAACATACATACATACATACATACATGCATACATACATACATACGTACGTACATAAATGCTTACATACAGACATCTATACATTGTCTTATTATTTTAACAACCACAGGGTCTCATCATTATTCGTCTTCCTCATCTTGTATTCTCTGAAGGACTTTTTACTTAACTGAAATGAGGCTTCTTCTCTTTTCTTTCCGACCACCACATCGGTTACGCTTTTACCTTCTTTTGTTGAACTTATTTTCATTTAATTACTTTGATTTCATGCGTTTTAAGTTTATTATCCTTTTGATATGGTATCTACGAGTATTTATTGTTGCTTCTATCCTTGTTGTCGGCTTTGGTCTGTTGTTTCTTTTTGACGTGGAGTAAGAATTTCCAAATGCGCCAGCTGTGCATCTCCTTTTTTTCACGAAATTTATCTTTTGTACTTGTTAATTTGTTTTATTTATTTTTCGATTTTTACTATAAAGATTTGCTTTGTTTAATTTTACTTGTTTTACTTGCGAATTTAATAGCGGCTTTCGTGGTTATTACTTGAGTCGGTGAATAAAATACATCGCTGACGACAACCACGGCGGTGATGGCGGTGATGGTGGTGGTGGTGAAGAAGAAGAAGAAGAAGAAGAAGAAGAAGAAGAAGAAGAAGAAGAAGAAGAAGAAGAAGAAGAAGAAGAAGAAGAAGAAGGAGGAGGAGGAGGAGGAGGAGGAATAGGAGGAGGAATAGGAGGAGGAGGAGAAGAAGAAGAAGAAGAAGAAGAAGAAGAAGAAGAAGAAGAAGAAGAAGAAGAAGAAGAAGAAGAAGAAGAAGAAGAAGAAGAAGAAGAAGAAGAAGAAGAAGAAGAAGAAGAAGAAGAAGAAGAAGAAAGATGATAATCATAAGATTTAGCACATCTTCATTTAATGATGCTCTCAACGCTTCATTGTGTCGAGTTGTACGATAAGGATGATGATGATGATGATGATGATGATGATGATGATGATGGACGACGACGACGACAATAATAACAACAACAACAACAACAACAATAACAACAACAATAATAATAATAATAATAATAATAATAATGATAATAACATCAATGATATCTTTATTAACAAGAGAAGGTTTACAATCAGATCGAGAACGGGAGAGGACAAATAATAACAATAATCTTACCAATCTACCAATCATTTTACAATTTCGATAACTTAAATCTCATTATTTCAGTGTAGCACCACTTTGTGTCGTGTTTTCTATTACACTATAGATATCGATTTTACGATTTTGGTTATTGCTCTCCTCTCTGTGGTTCTGTGATTAATTCTCATCATTCGCTTCACTCGTTCCCTAATTCGCGTTGGATTATCAAACTGAACGGCTCAATCACACTGTTCTACGGCAGCCGAAACAAGAAAAAAAACGTGATGAATTTGGCAGAGTCGTTAGAGCAATGCGTAAATTGCTTTGTAGCGTTTGTGCTGATTCCCTGCGATCTGAGTTCAAATCTCAACGATTTCAGTTTTGTTTTTCATTTATTTTTTTTTCTAAACAATTAAGTACAAGTACTCACTGAGCGATTCCTCCTTCTCTCTCTCCCTCTCTCTCTTATTCTCTGCATGTGTGGTGGGGGTGTCTGTTTTTCTTTCCGGAAGAGAACAATTAAAGTCAGATCGAGAGACGGTTGGACTCTACCATATTAGAAATACCCAAGAAAAATACGCTTTTTGTAACGACAGCGTCCATCAAGAACTGAGGTTCCAAAGCAAGGCATATGTCTAGTGTATTACCTTTCTCCCTACCCCGTCTCTCTTTCTTTCTCCCTCTCTCTCTTTCTTTCTACCCCGTCTCTCTCTCTCCCTCTCTCTCTCTTTCTTTCTCTCTATCTCTCTCTCTCCCTCTCTCTCTCTCTCTCTCTCTCTCACTCACCCTCTCTCTCAATCACCATCGTGTACTTTTGCAAGAATAAATAGTGTTGTTTCAGATTGATTTAATAAGTTGATCAAAAATCAAAGGAGTTAAGTTAATGCTCGGAATCTTTGCAGAAACTTCTTCAAGACTAGTGAGAACCGACCTCAACATCTACAAACAGAACTTTTGTGGAAGGTGGAAAATCAGGAGACTCTGGTCCGAATATCTGCAGTAAAGTGAACACCTCTAAATCGAAGCAATGACTAACTCTGTTAGACCCGAACAACCTAAATTTAGGTCAAGCTATAACTCAAAACACTGACAAAAAAAACCCCACAAAGTATGAATTAAATTAATGAATTCAACGGGATACACTGTCTGCAAGTCGTTGGGTTCAGCATATTATCCTCCATTTTCTAATTGATATATATTTATATATATATATATATATATATATATATATATATATATATATATATACACGACGGGTTTCTTTCATTTTCTGTCAACCAAATCCACTCACAAAGGCTTTGGTCGGCCCTTGCCCTCGGTGCCGCACAGTGGAACTGAACCCGAAACCATGTGGTTGGAAAGCAAATTTCTTACTACACAGCCACATACATACATACATACAGAGAGTTTATATGAAACATTAGCGACAACAATTCCACTGCTCAATGGCAGGCTGCAATAGTCATGGGTACTGTTTCTTCTTCCAGTCTCACCAAGTAAAATGTGTTTCTTTCTTTCTTCCTTTCTTTGTTTCTTTGCATGTATGTATTTATGTATGAATGTATGTATGCGCATCTTTGAAAATGTGAGCATTTACGAGAAAACCGATAAATCGGTGTTTTTAAACGAAAATCCCCTGTGATATATGTTCCGCCTGAGTTGCATTGACACTCTCGTGCAACTCAGGCGTTACAGTTATTGGCCTGTTGGAAAGCTGTAATCAACGACGCTATTGTTCAGAAAATACAATATACAAAATCAAAATACAAAATAAATAAAAAGTAAATAAATAAATGCGTGAATAAATGCTTTAAACACGAACTTTTTAATGCCACCCGACAGGAGATTTATAATGCAAGAGCAGGTTACTTCAGTTAGCTGCCATGTTTGTTGTTGATCTGTAAATGTTTGTGGTCGTCAGATTCTGTATAAAAAGATGAAAAGGGAATCCCTAGGATGGCAGACGACTCAGTCACGTGAGTCATTAATATTCATGAACGTGATGAAAGAAAAAACAGAGGAGTTGATATGCTATATTTCAATTTATCTCATTATTTTGTTTTTATTTCCGCTTCAGTACTGGTGGTGGGGTGGCGGGGAATAAAAAAAGCAGGGAGGGCTATTACAGACGATTAAATCGAACGCTGTATATGACTAATACTTATTATATCGACCCGACCTCAAAGAGATAAAAAACAAAACTGACCTCGGCAAGATTTGTAGTCAGAACCTAAAACTAATATTTAATAGAATATTACCGGCCTGTCAATCAATATTTCTTTCAATTTTTTTGTTTTATCTCCAAGCGTCCATGATGGCTAATTTCTCATTTGACTGAGACGTCTGCTCTTGTAGAGATGAGTTATTTGGTCTTTATATAAACACTGCAAACTAAAACATGGCGCCTATCGTCAATACAGACAAGGCTTAACATTTTAGAATATTTTGTTGGCAGTAGTTCTTATTGATTTCTCACATATACACAAAGCCATAGTGTTTCAGGAGGGACAATCGATTATATCGAATCTACAATACATCACTATTACTTTATTTTATAGACTCCAGAAGGTATATAACGGTCCATAAATCGGAGCGTAAAGGTCCCCTCAGAATCGCTGGCGCATCGAGAAGAATTTTGTAACTTTACGTTCTGAGTTCAAATTCCACCGAGGTCGACTTTGCCTTTCATCCTTTCGAAGTCGATAAATAAGTATCAGTCATGCACTGGGGTCGATGTAATCGACTTAATCCCTTAAGGCCTTGTGCTTCCAGTAGAAAAGGTTATTATTGTTGTTGCTGCTGTTGTTGTTGCTGCTGCTGCTGCTAAGGCAGCGAGCTAGCAGAATCGTTAGCACGTCGCTACGGATATTAAGAAGATAGTGGATGAACAGAATCGATAGGGGTTCCAGACAAAATACTTTGCGGTTTTTCTTCCGGCTCAATGGGTTCAAATCCCACCGGGGTCGATAAAGCAACGTACCCATTTAAGTTGTGGCTTTGATGTAATTGACTGACCACTCCCTTCAGATTTGTTGGCCTTGTGTCTAAACCAAAAACAGCTATTAAGGGGATAGATAAGTGGATCGGTATAATCATTAGAGCGTTGAAACAAATACCCTGCGATGTTTTCTTTCGCTCTTTAGATTCTGAGTTCAAATCTCGCCGAGGTGAACCTTGCTTTTATTTTTCTGATGTTTGTAAAATAAAAATAAAATATCAGTTAAGTATTGAAGTTTTTGTAATCGACTAATGCCCCCATTTCAAAATTGCCAGCCTAGTGCTTTTATTAAGAAACCAATATTCTTTTCTACTCTAGGCACAAGGCCCGAAATTTGGGTGGGGCCAGTCGATTATATCGACCCCAGTGCGTTACTGGTACTTAATATATCGACCCCGAAAGGATGAAAGGCAAAGTCGACCTCGGCGGAATTTGAACTCAGAACGTAAAGATAAACGAAATGTGAAGGCGGTGAGCCGGCAGAAACGTTTGCACGCCGGACGAAATGCTTAGCGGTATTTCGTCCGTCTTTACGTTCTGAGTTCAAATTCTAGACTGTTGATTAACAGCCCAGCCAAGATGGTATTTTCTTCATCTCCTACTCTTGTATTTGCACACATTTACAAAATGACTTTCTGAAATGAACTTCCATTATGCAGCTGAGGAGTACATTTTCATTGCACATCTTATGTTGTGTTCTCACTACATAAATAAATGATGTTTGTACGAAACGTTCGTACTGCTATAACCTAATACATTCTTGTTGCTTTTCTTCATATATATATATACATATATACATACATGCATACATGCATACATGCATACATACATACATACATACATACATACATGTAAACTTTGCAATGAAGAGTTTAGCAGTGACAACGAAGTTTCGGCATGCACACAAGTGCTGATGGCAATCACGCAGAATTTTCGAAGTCACTGCCAACCATTTCCTTGTAAATATTAACAAACAAATAAATATAAGCTCTACTTAAAAGTGTTGAGTCATCTTTTAGTTTAATACTAAATGGTTTTCATATTCTTATATATTGCTTGACATAAAAACAAATATTAATACCTTGATAACTAAATACATATATATATATATATATATATATATATATATATATATATATATATATATACGCACGCACACACACACAGACATCATCATCATGAGTGTATGTATGTATGCATGCATGCATATATGTATGTATGTACTATGTACGTATGAATAGATTATGCATGTTATTACCACCGTTAATGAACGAATGAACAGAAGGAAGGGTGTGAGGAGAGTGTGAGAGGAGGGAGACACTTGTACGCCAGTCAGCCAGCAAGCAAGCAAGAAGAAAAAGGCAGAAGATATTAACGAAAGCCGGCGGAGCTATCACTATTGGCTTGATTGACCAGTCAATCTAAAATGCCCAGAAGATGCTGCTGTGGTCGTCTGCTGATGAATTCGTATAAAATATTTATGACCTTCGCTAACAACCAGGGAATTAAGACTCTTTACGACTCATCAATTGATAATAATTGAAGATCCGAACAGAACAGAACACAGCAGAATTTACAATATCTTTATGTGTGTGTGTGTGTACATATGCATATATATATATACATAAATGTGTGTGTGTGTGTGTGTATGTATATACTGTATGTATACGTATGTGTATATGTATATGTATGTACATATATAGATACATATATATATGTATATATTCAGTTTTCCCTATATATTCTCTGTACGTATGATACTAAGCACAAACTCACATGCACACATGCTTATATATATATATATATATATATATATATATATATATATATATATATATATATATATGCAAATAATTACAAATATATACAGACACAAATTCATGCATACATGTATATATGTGCTTGTGTGCGCGTGTGAGTGTATGTGTAAGCAAATGTATGTGTGTGTGTTTGTCTGTGTATGCATATTATATTTATACGTATACATATATGCATGTATATGTATACATATGTACATATATACATACAGACAGACACATGCATGTTTATATATATACTGTATATAATTGAAAGTTATACGCCCGTATACATATATATACATATGTTTATATATATACACGCACACTTACATACATACATAAATATACCCATACACGTATATGTGTATGTATGTCTTTGTGTGTGTATGTATGTACGTATGCATACATGCATCCATGCATGTATGTATGTATATACTTTTAATTACGTTTATGCATGTGCGTGCTCGCATACGCATGCACGCGTAAGTACATTCACATGTATTCTTGTATATCTATGCGTACATGCGCGTTGGTACAATGCAAGCCTCTTCTGTGAAGACGCGTCCACCACACACAACCATTACCACCCACACGAATCCCTGCCTCTCGCGATCTTCCTTGTATAAATCACAAGAGTTGTGACGTCGGCGTGGTCAGCGAAATGATTTGTGGCGTTTTATTTTTTGTTTGTTATTTTTTTTTACTTATTTATTTATTTATTTATTTATGTATTTATTCATTTTTTTTTTGTTGCCGTCACATTTCAGATCGCCGTAAAACGAAGATGGCGATATAATTTCTGCTGTTCCCACGATAATACTACGGACATATACAAGAACTCTAATTTTTCATATCATCCATGACAGTTCGTAAGATTTCATTCAATCAACCATGCATAGCCTGAAACTTCAGCTGACGTTTCGGCGTCAATTTAAATTGATATTTCCACCAACTCCATAACTGCTGCCGCTACTACTACTACGACGACGACAACGACTACTACTGCTGCTACTACTACTACTACTACTACTACTACTACTACTACTACTGCTGCTGCTGCTGCTGCTACTACTGTTGCTGCTGCTGCTACTACTACTACTACTACTACTACAACTAAAACTACTACTACTGCTGCTGCTGCTGCTGCTACTACTACTACTACAACTACTACCACTACAACAAATGCTACTACTACTACTACTACTTCTGCTGCTGCTGCTGCTACAGTTGCTACTATTACTACTACCACTACTATTATTAAAGCTAGTAGTAGTAGTAGTTCTTTTTCTTCTTCTTGTATTGAAAGGCAGCGAGCTTGCAAAATCGTTAGCACGCCGGACGAAATGCTAAGCGGTTTCAGTTCAAATACCACCGAGATCGAATTTGCCATTCATCCTTTCCTGATTGATGAAAATATTAGTTGAACGCTGAGGTCGATGTAATCGAATGCCCCCACCCCCACCCCAATTCTAAATTTCAGGCCCTGTGCCTATAAATAAAAAAGGATCGTTATTAAATCAGCATGCTGGCCGAATCGTTAGCACGCCGGACAAAATGTTTAGCAGCATTTCTCTCCTCTTAATGATCTGAGTTCAAATTCCGACGACGTTGGCTTTACTTTTCATCCTTCTAGAGTTGACAGATAACGCATCAATCAAGCGACGGTGGTGGTGGTTGTGTTTTGCCGAACTGCTAAGTTACGTGGACGTAAACACACCCACACCGTTTGTCAAGCGATGATGAGGAAACACACACACACACACATCTATATATATACGACGGGCTTCTTTCAGTTTCCGTCTGCAAAATCCACTCTACTATATAGCCCGAGGCTATAGTAGAAGACACTTGCTCAAGGTACCACTAAGTGAGACCGAACCTGGAACCATGTGGTTGGGAAGCAATTTTCTTACAATGCCTGCGCCTATACGTGTATATATATGTGTGTGTATATATATGTGTATATATATATATATATATATATATATATATATATATATATATATATATATATATATATATATATATATATATGTATATATATACATATATACATATATATATATATTATTTACTGGATGATTCTCTCGTCACATCAGGTGTGGAGGAGCTGCTCTCTCGAACTTGCTAAGATCTTTAAAATATTAATCATTGACAAGTATTATTTGTCTATCTATTTATCTGATTATCGTTTATCTTTACGACTATCTGACTTACCACATAATTATTTCTGTCAATACTAAACCTATCCGTTTATCCGACTTATTCAGCACATAATTATTTCTATTTCGTTTTTCGCATTTGGTTTGTAAGATTCTTGATGTGAACTCGTGTGTTGAAACAGGTTTTACTGTATTTCAGGAGGATATTTATGCTAACCTGTACCTGAGAAAGCATGTCACTGGACAGTTCGCGAATGGCGAGAAAGTACTGTGGCGATCACAATTGATTAATTGATCGATTAACCGAATACTTAATCAGGCAATTAATTCGTAAAACAGCTAACCGATTGACGAACAGTAAAGAAGTAAAAATTGAACCAGTGCGTGTGCTTATTAGTGGCATAATGACCCTCCCGAGATACAACAATTACGTTAAATGCAGGGATGAGCAAAAGTAGGCGCAGGCGTGGCTAGAAGCCTACTTCCCAACCACTGGTTCTGGGTTCAGTCCCACTACGTGGCACCTTGGACAAGTGTCTTCTACTATAGCCTTTCGGGCCGACCAAAGCCTTGTGAGTGGATTTGGTAGACGGAAACTGAAAGAAGCCCGTCGTATATATATATATATATGTGTGTGTGTGTGTGTGTGTGTGTGTGTGTGTGTGTGTGTGTGTGTGTGTGTATACATATGTACGTATGTATGCATGTATGTATGTATATGTTTGTGTGTCTTTGTTTCCCCCCCCCCCCAACATCGCTCGACAACCGTTGCTGGCGTGTTTACGTTCCCCGTAACATAGCGGTTCGGCAAAAAGAGACCGATAGAATAAATACTAGGTTTACAAAGAATAAGTCCTGGGATTGATTTGTTTGACTAAAGGCGGTGCTCCAGCATGGCCACAGTCAAATGACTGAAATAAATAAAGGAATGAAAGAAAAGAATATTCGTTAGCGTTCATAGCTTTCGTTGCGTGTGTGTGTGTTTAAGCTTTATATGTGTACGCATGCGTGTGTGCATGCGCATTTGTTTACATGTGTACGTATGCATGTGCGTGTGTGTGTGTGTGTGTGTACGCGCATTTATGTGTGACCGTGTATGTGTGCGTGTGAGAGTGCAAGTGTGTGTGTGTGTGTGTGTGTGTGTGTACCTGGGTGTGTGCGTATGTTTTCCTTTGTCCGAAGAGAACGAGGCACGTCAATGGAAAATTCGGATTCGTTGAATAAAAACACTCTGCATTTGGTTGGTTACATAGTTTTAAATGTCGTTGTAGTTGTTTCACCCCAGTATAACGCTGATCCTGCACGTCTGCGTCCAATGGTTCCAGCGGTGACCATCTCGACTTATTTTTAGACACAGTGTATCTAGGACTACATTATCCTATATATACCCATCGGTTTCAATTCTCTATCTCTCGCTCTCTCGATAAGGAGGTAATTATGTTTTGGGAGAGATTTGGCTGCTATTTCTAGCCGGTCGGGTGACTGTGTAGAACCCTTCCTTTTCTTTGTATGTCTTTTCATGTGTGTGTGTGAGTGTTATTTAATGTGTATTTGTTGTGAGCGTGTTCTTATGTTTTAATGTGTGTGTGTTTGTGCGTGTGTGTGTGTGTGTGTGTGTGTGCGTGCGTGCGTGCGTGTGCGTGTGTGTGTGCACGTGTGATCTGTAATTCAAAAGTCCGAGGAGAAATCGGAGTGCTTCGATGGAAATAATAAGACTATTCTGGCAGCAACACCGCATTGTATACCGTAGCAGCAGCAGCAGCAGCAGCAGTAGCGGTAGTAGTAGTAGTAGTAGTAGTAGTAGTAGTAGTAAATGTGACAAGGGTGGTGGTGGAGGTGCTGGTGCTGCTGATGCTGCTGGTGGTGGTAACAGTGGGATGGATGATCGTGGTTCGGTTCTTCTGGTGGTGGTGGTACTGCTACTGCTGGGGGCGGCGGTGGTGAGGGCAGTCAAAATAGAAACTATTGCGTTAGATGTTGACCGAGAAGCGCTCCTAGACCTGGACATGGCCGGATGCTGAAGGCAGCAGCATAAAAAAAAAACATGTGGAAATGTTTTGGATTAGTGACAGAAAAGGACTACACAACGCCGATAGATCTTATAAACAAATATATGTTATATATATATATATATATATGCATACGACATTAAAGCAACCAAACTGAGACGACAAATGAATAATTGACGAAAACCAATTTATCAAGATGCTGCTCGCCTCGCAACTTTAACTGTGAGAGAAAAAATGAAAGCGAAAAATAAAGAGAGAGAGAGAGAGAATCAAGCACAGAACGGGAGAGAGAGGTGTGGAAACGGAGAAAGAAAGCCTTAGTGTGACTATAATAATGGGCATAGTTAACTGTACTTTTTGATCTGATCACCTGCCTGGAAAGTATGAAGCAAGGCAAGAATAAGAAGCTGACAATTAGCCTTCCCCGTCGTTAAGAAATCATTAACACCTCAATCATTTAATGAGATCAGTCAGACAGTTAAGATCTCGCAAGCCAGCTTGCCAACCGTATAATAGTCCAGCATAGAACAGTCAGTCACAGACATGCTTATATATATAGTTGACTTCAAAACCAATTTGGTTCCGGGTTCAGTTCCACTGCGTAGCACGTTGGGCAAGTGTCTTCTACTATAGCCATGGGCCAACCAAAGCCTTCGGAAACTGAAAGAAGTCTGTCATATATATGCATATGTGTGTGTATGCGTGTGTGTGTGTGTCTGTCTGTGTCTGTGTGTGTGTATGTGTGGCTTTGTTCCAGTGTTTACCCCCCACCACTGCTTGATAACCTAAACTGGTGTAGGTCTTTTTATGTCTCCATAACTTAGCGGTTCGGCAAAAGATATCGAGAAAAATACATGTATGTATGTATGTATGTAAGCATGTATGTATGTGTTTATATATATATATATCCCAAGTATATACATACATATGTATATGTATGTGTGTATATGCATATATATATATATATATACACACACAAATATATATATATGGGTATGCGAGAGTGTGAGTGTGTGTGTGTGAGAGAGAGAGACAGATCCTTTGGGAGACAGGTTAATCTTTCTCTTCTTATTCTGAATGATGTCGCATAGCACGGCAACTCTGAGTAGCGACAGAGTTAATCAAGTTTCAAATGAGTAAATAATAGACTCGAGTACATTGTCACAGAAATTAATTATTTTATTTCAAGAACAATATTCCGTTTCATTCGTTCGTACTTACTTCCAAACGTAGAGGATTCCGTACGCAACATAATCATTGAGAGTTACCCAACTTGATCCACTGTTTTTTATGGCTGGCTAGGTGTCACTGTTAACACTAAATCCAGACGTTCTCATTGGTTTTAATTGAATCCGATTCTATAGCGACGACAACATCGATAATATAAACAGACCTCAGTTCCGTGTGCATGAGCGTGCGTGTGCGCGCATATTTGTAAGTGTGTGTGTGTGTTTGTGTGTGTGTTTGTGTGTGGGGGCGATTGATGTAATAATCTGCAAGAAAACATCCGGTAACACGGTGCTCAGCGAACGAAGTCCCTTGCGATATTTGTTCTGCACCGTGTTGCAGAAACAATTCCTTAGATCTGTCGCCTTTTGGAAATGCATGGTCCATTAAAACCTTTAACCAATGATGTTGTTATTCGCCAACTGCAATATAAAATAAAATAGCAAATAATATATAAAGCGCAGTATCATATAAAATATGATATGGATGGCCAGATAAAAACTATTTAGTTCTATCTCTTTAGGTTCTGGGTTCAAATACTAAAAAGGAATTTTGCTATTCATCCATCCTGGGGCGATAAAATAATGGTTTGAAATTTTGGCACAAGCCCAGCAATGTTTTTACGAGTGGTGAGGGTCAAGTTGATTGCATTGACCGCAGTGTTCAAATCGAAAATATTTTTTCGACCCCGAAAGGATGAATGAGAAAGTCGATCTCGGCAGCATTTGAACTCAGAATGTAAAGCTGGACTAAATGCTACTGAGCATTTTGTTCAGAGATTTTGCCAGTTCGCTACCTGAAGGGCCGATAACACGATACAACGCTATAGTTCACTCATTGCAGTGTATAAAATAAGGATGTGAATGAAGTGATAGAATTGAAAGGAATGGCAAGACAAAAAAAAGAAAAACATCTAGCGCAATTTAGTTATGTCTCTTTATGTTCTGAGTTCAAATCTTATAGAAGAACTTTGCCTTTCATACATTTAGGACCGATAAAATAAAAGACGCTATAGTTCACCAATTGCAATATAAAATAAAGATATGAATAGATATAGAATTGGTTGGGATGGCTTGACAACAAAATATACTTCATGGTATTTAGTTACGCATTTTACTTTCTAAATTCAAATCCAATTAAGTACTTTTGTCTTTCATTCATCCAGAGTCGATAAAATAATACGACGCTGTAGTAAATCTATTGCAATATAATACAGATAGATAGATAAAATTTATAGAGATAGCTAGACAAAAAAAAAATACTTTGTAATATTTAATAACTCGTTTTTACTCATGAATTCGGTTCTTATTAACGAATTTTGTCTTTCACTCATTCAACACCGATGTAATAAATACAATGTTATCGTTCGTTCACTAA
>NC_142938.1:12732018-12744518 GCF_046866305.1 Octopus bimaculoides
CTAGGCTTACAAAGAATAAGTCCTGGGATCGATTTGCTCATCTAAAGGTGGTGCTCCAGCATGGCCACAGTCAAATGACTGAAACAAGTAAAAGAGTAAATATGTATGTGTTTGTGTGTGTGTGCGTGTGTGTAGAAGGTTGAAAAGTAATACACGTGTTGATATGTATAAGGAAAATAAGACAAGGTATAAAATGCAATAATAATTTTTTCATGAAGAGAATTTAGTACTGGATTCAGTCTTTGCGACTTAATTGAACCTAAAAACTCTTGAAGACTAAGAACTCTTGCTCCAGCATGGCCACAGTCAAATGGCTGAAACAAACAAAAGATTAAAAGAATGAAAGAATAAACTCAGAACAAATTTAAGATATTATTCATATGTTTTGGAAATTAAGAACCTTAGCACTGAATTTGAAGAATGAGATCATTCCTAGGGGACACAATTGGCAAAGATTCAATTTTATTATAAGAACTTAATTATTATAAATTGTAAAAATTTGGCTTCTGCAAATAAGGTTGGAGTTGAAACTTGCTTGATAGAGATAATTGGTTTATCATTCTTAAAAGCAATAATATTTTCATTTTGGCAGTTGGATCTAATTAATTTGGCAATAATCTTAGCTCTTCTATGGATGAGCAGAGAATGAATGACTACCAAGATGAAAGTCAAGAAATTATGTGCTCTGTAACTGAAGAAATTCTGTTCTTATTTAATATATTTATTAGAGAAGAAACAGAAATAATTGTTTCATTCTTTAGAAAATTGCAACTGAAATTCATCTAATTTAGTGACACCTAATGATAAATTAATGATAGGCATTGGTGTGGCTGTGTGGTAAGAAATTTGCATCCCAACCACGTGGTTCCGGGTTCAGTACCACGGCAAGTTTCTCGCGTTATAGTCTCAAGCCAACCAAAGCCTTATGAGTTGGTTTGGTTGACAGAAACTGAAAGTAGACTCAAGGCGGTGAGCTGGCAGAAACATTAGCACACGGGGCGAAATGCTTAGCAGTATTTCTTCTGCCGCTACGTGCTGAGTTCAAATTCCGCCAAGATCGACTTATATATATATATATATATATGTACATATATATATATATATATATATATATATATATATATATATATACCAAAATTTGAAACCAATATTATGACTATTATTGTTATTATGTTGTTGTTGTTGTTGTTGTTGTATTGCTTTTGTTATTCTTCTTCTTGTTCTTACTTCTGCCTTCATCTTTATTTGGCAGATTATTTCGAAGATTACTCAAGATTAAGAAGAAAACCAAGTGCTGCTGTAAAAAGAGAAGAGAATAGTCGCTTATCTCTGCTGCCTTCCAACAAGAGCAACAGCAACAATTGAAATTAATAATAATAATATATAATAATAATAATAATAATAATAATAAACAGAGTACATATATTAAGTGTAAATTTCGGTACCTTCAAGAATTCCCAATTGGTATTACATCTGTTTCGGTTTTCCTAGCAGACATGCCTTTAGCCAGAACTCCTCTTGAAATTGCACAGGTAAGAATTGGTTTTTTGTTCTTCGTTAAATTTCTCATTAATATCATCATCATCATCATCATCATCTTCATCACCACCATTATCACTATCATTACCATTTTCATCACCATCATCACCACCACCACCGTTCTGTATGGTCTTTCCTCACACCACCACTACAAAGGAATAAACAAATAAACACACATGTACACACACACACCTACATACACACACATATACACACACAAATACAAGCACACACTTACACACAAACACACACTTATATACATATACATATATATATATATATATATATATATATATATATATATATATATATATATATATACATTACTCTTTTACTGTTTTACTTGTTTCAGTCTTTTGACTGTGGCCATGCTGGAGCACCGCCTTTATATATATATCATCATCATCATCGTTTAATGTCCGCCTTGCATGCAGCTATGGGTTGGACTATATATATATATATATATAAGGATTTACTTTTCGTAATGAGATAAAAAAAAAAAACCCAAGGCTGTGTATAATATGGAACATTTATAAATAGAAAGTCTTACAGCTGTTTCCAGGATATTTTATATATCCCTTCATCGGAGATGGTGTGAGAGGATGGTTAAGCAATAGTTAATTTAGATAAGATAGGGAATAGAGAGTGAATTCCTCCATTTCACTCTCTATTCCTTATCTTATCTAAACTAACTATTGCTTAACCATCCCCTCACACCGTCTCCGATGAAGGGATATAATAAATAACCTAGAAACAGCTGTAAGACCTTCTATTTATAAATGTTATAAAATATACACAGCCTTGGGTTTTTTTTTATCTCATTACGAAAAGTAAATCCTTATATACGCACGCTGATATATGACCTACGTTGGACCCCTTATTCGCATAATCACCGAACTTGGAGCCTAATTATGGTCTATCCATAGCACTTATTCACCATTACCTGAAACCTCTGGGTCTCATAACCTATACATACACGCTGGCATAGAATATATATATTTGTGTGTGTGTGTTCGTTTGTATGTTCCTTTCTCTTCACCACCGCCACCGCCACCAATACTATCGCCGTCAACGTCACCGTTATCTGTGTTCCTTTCCCTGTGATGTTGAGAGAGGGAAAGAAGCCATGATTATATCCGCAGACGTAACACAACTTCACTGGCTTGGCTTTTCCACCCACCTCCAACCCCCCTTTCTTTCTCCGTTCGCTTTTCACTTCATATTTCGATTTAGAAAAGCGATCAGATGAAATTAGTCCCCGATATTTTCATTTCATCTCACAAAGCCATAGACCAAACTCTCATCTGAAACAATTTACATTGGAACAAAGCTCTATGAACGGGGGAATTTATCAGAACGCATTAAGTGTTCCATTAAGCGTTGTTCTTCCCTTGTTTTTACGTCTTTTAAACGATGTCGACAATTGTGAGGAATATTGCAGATGTCAGCTCCAATGATTTCGACGATAAAAGTTAATAATTAAAATATTGCACTCGTTTTGGGGTTAACCCTGAATGAGTGCGCGCGTGTGTGTGTGTGTGTGTGTGTGTGTGTGTGTGTATAAAAGTAATCAGAAATTAAGCTCCCATTATCTATATATCATTCGTTCAGTCTACATATCTATCTAGACATATATATATACATACATATATAGGTTATGAGTGATACGCAGATGTATGTATGTATGTATACATCTGCTTATCTATTACCTACCTATCTTTCTATTCTGTGCATCCTCTCTCTCCCTCTCTTTCTCTCTCTCTCTCTCTCTCTCTCTCTTTCTGTATATATATATATATATATATATATATATATATATATAACCCATGCCAGCATGCAAGATGGATGGAAAATTAATATTACATGCGTATGTTTGTGTGTACGTGTGTATGTATGTATGTGTGTGTATATTTATATACACAGAGCCTCCCCCACCTATATAGGGGGAGGCTGTGTGGGTGTATGTATGTATGTTTGTGTGTGTACCTGTGTGTGTGTGTACGTACACACATACGTTTATATATATATATATATATATATATATATGTATATGTATGTATATATATACATACATATCTATATATACACACACAGAAACACACACACATCATATACATATACACACGCAAACATTCATACATACACGTGCATTTATATATATATATACATATATACATGTACGTGCACACCCACGCACACACTTATCTATGTACAGGCATACATACATAATATTTGTTATATATATATATATATATATATATATATATATATATATATATATATATATATATATAGTTATGGAAGGCTTTGGCAACGCAGTTGAAACATTAAAAAGCAACAATAGCAAAGATATTGCATTGTTAAGTTAGAAATATTCAATTAGTTTTAATATTCTGCGTAATATATTCCATTAGGAAAGTATTGAAAGAGCAATAAACAGATAGATAGATAGAGAGAGAGAGAGAGAGAGAGAGAGAGAGAGAGAGAGAGAGAGAGAGAAAGAGAGAGAAACCCTGTTTTTTTAATATAATTTATAAAACTGATATTACCATTAAATATCTTGTATAATATTAGTCAGCGCATATCCAACATATCCTTTGACGAGGAATTCTTTACCACACAGCCACTATCATAAGATCTTCAATAGTAATAACGTTAAGGTAAGCTACCGTTGCACTAAAAGTTTTATTTCTTTCATAACCAGTATAAACAGGAGAAAATGTTTTTTTACGAATAAGTAAAACTCTTTTTCTTTGTGTAATTTTAACCTCAATAACTGCTGTCTTGACTGCCTATGTTATTCTAAAGCATAAGTTTATCGAGCTGAAGTCATGTCTCATATATACTCCAGTGAAGCAAAAAGCTATACATGGCTCAATGAAAGTTCCCTTAAAAAATAGCTCTCGTAATATATGTATTCGCTCTTATATTCATAGGATGCCTGCCCACCTCACTATCAAAATATATTGGAGTTTATAGGATTATCATCCTTTAAACTCTTATATTAATAATTATAAAATCGACTGATCCTTTATAGAACATGCGTCCTCTTCCATTGCTGTTTCAGTAGGTTTGATGTTTTTTTTCTCTTTGAGTAGTATAGCTTTTATAGTAATTCGTTGTTTTGAAAAAGACTGGAATTGGTAAATTCTAGCAGACACTCCTATTGATATTTATTAAGGTGTTTCCAATTATCAATCGATTAACAGGTTTGTTCGTTTGGGGGGGGGGGGGTACACACAAAATGGATTTACCATTCTGTTTACAAAGGGTCACATTGTCTTTATGACAGAATATTTATCTTCTTCATGACAAACAGGGGAGGCAACTCTGGTGTTTAAATTAATTTATGATAAATTAAAATATGGTTACGCAGTAAAGACGCTCGCGGTGCCATGACGACGATGACGATGACGACGAGGCTGATGGTGATGGTGACATTACTGATCTCATTATGCTTCTTCACAGGTGTGCAAGCTAATTCAGCTGGTTTACGAAAAGGACAAAGTTGAAATCCAAAAACTGATCGGCGAAGGAATCCCTCACCTAATTAACTACAATGAACCGACTTTCGGCCGGACAGCTCTCATAGTCGCCACTATGTCCAACAGCGACAACATTCTCGAGTTTCTGCTCGGGCTCGGTGCCCATCCCGACGTCGTTGATTTCCAAGGAACATCGGCCGCCATGATTGCTGCGGAATACGGCCATATCCAATGCCTGGAGAGGTTGGCTAACAACAAAGCTAACATGAGGTTAATTGATGTCCAAGGCAGAGGTAATTAGAATTTTCTTTCTCCCTTTTTTCTTTTCTTTTGTTTTTTTTTCATCACTTTTTGATTGATTGATTGATTGATTGTTGTTGTTAATCTTGTTGTTTAGTCCCGGGCTAGCTCTAGTCGAGCAGAGCTAGGGATCAAAACATGTTACTGCCTTCATCCATTCTCCTTCAGCTGCCTTCTCTTCTGTCTCTTAAATTTATCTTATAAGGAACTTTTGTTTGGATGGGGAGGGGGGTGAATTTTGTTTTGTTTTGTTTTGTTTTTCTTTTCAAATCACTAAGCTACAGTAAAAGTGGTTTGACCCAAAAAGATCCGTGCAGGAGAATTGAAACCCAGAAACGACGGACGTCGTTATGAAATCAACTTCTTTATCAAACGACTATGTTCTATGTTTGCGCCAGAATTCTTTTATGTTTCTATCAACCATCGACTTTACTTGGTCATGTCAATCGCAGTTCTTCACTTCAGGTTGGTACGTGCTTTATCGATCGCTATTCATCGGATCACTAAGTTACAGTTTCTGTTTCTAAATAAAGGAACGCAAGCTTGACATCGGTTTAAAAGATAAACACCAGCATAACAGAAATACAACTCATGCCTAAATACATTTATACACACATGACCACACACACACACACATACACACACACACACACACACACACATACATACATCATGGCTGTGCGGTAAGAAGTTTGCTTCCCGACCACGTGGTTCCGGGTTCAGTCCCGCTGCGTGGCAACCTGGGCAAGTGTCCGCCACTATAGCCTCGGGCCGACCAAAGCCTTGTGAGTGGATTTGGTAGACGGAAACTGAAAGAAGCCCGTCGTTTATATATATATATATATATATATATATATATATATATATATATATATGTATGTATGTATGTATATTTGCTACTACCACCGAGACCTGCACACACATACACACACACACACACACACACACACACACACACACACACATACATACATACATACATACATACATACATACATACAAAATCTGGGTTGCTTTAAATTTTCTCAAACATTTGAAAATGGACTTCAATTTTTGCTTCCTTCGACAGGTATTTTGTTTTACATGTTCACACCAAGTCAGAGGCATTTTCGCAGTTACGAATTAGCAATTCAACATGGCGCTGACGTGAACACGGTGGCTAGAGATGGTACGAGCGCTTTGCAGTTGGGATGTGAATCTGCAGTTGAGAACGAAGAAATCTGCCTCGGACTTCTCAGAGACGGAATAAACCCCGATATACGACCTCCGGTAAATAAAATCTGTATATATATATATATATATATATATATATAATTATTTTCTCCTATTACTTGTTTCAGTCATTTGACTGCGGCCATGCTGGAGCACCGCCTTTGTAGTCGAGCAAATCGACCCAAGAGCTTATTCTTTATCAGCCTAGTACTTATTCTGTCGGTCCCTTTTGCCGAACATCTAAGTTACGGGGACGCAAACACACCAGCATCGGTTGTCAAGCGATGCTGAGGGACAGACACACAAACATATACACACACACACACACATATATATATATATATATATATATATATATATATATATATATATATATATATATAATATTAGGGATAAAAATCCAAATTTACAGGTAAAAACTCAATTAAATTCAATTTATCAAAAATTAAAATTAAATTAAGTTTCACAGTATAAAATATATAAATATATAGTTTTAGAGAAAAGAACCAAAGTTCATGAACTCATCCATGAAAATCCACAGTCACATATAGAAAAATTAATAAGTAAATGCACGATAAATAAATATAATATAATACATAGTAAAAATCATAAGATAATGATAATAAAACGACTACACGTGTTTCATAACCAAGTTTTCAAATAGAAAATAAAATATATTCAAATCAATTAAATCGATCAAAAATCAATTCTATTCAAAAATATAGCTAATCTTCAGGTCAAAATACAACAATAATAATAATAAAAAGAATGTATATATATCAACCAACAATAAATAACAAATGAATGTATATAAAAATACTTATTATATTAGGGTTTTTTTTTTTTTTGTTCTTCTATTTATTTCAGAAAACTAACCACACACCTCTGATGTCAGCCGCCAAAAGTGGTAGTGCAACAGTCGTTAAGGCCATTCTTGAGAAAAGAGGAGATCCGAATATCAAGGACTGGAAGCGAAACAGAGCTGCCCACTTTGCCGCTGCCTACGGTCATTTCGAGGTTCTGGCGGCCTTGGCTGGTTACGACGCCGATTTCGATTGTGCAAATGTTGAAGGAAATACCGCGCTCCACCTAGCGGCAAGAGGAAACTTTACCTTGTGCTGCCGATTCTTGGCTCAGAGAGGTAAATCGTTTTTATTTGTACTTAACTACATAAATTCTCGTTTGTATTTTGCTGTATTATTTCGTAAATCTTCCACGGTGTTAACTAGAGGCATTTAGGGATTGGAAATGGTTCAACTGCATTCCCAATGTGTCACGTTGAGGCATATGGCGTCGCATTAACTCACATGCTATTACGCTGCGTCAGAATGGGCCAGATTCCGTCAGATTGTCTAAAACTCAGTTTTAGACAACTGATGAAGAGTCCTTTCTCTGTGTTAACCTGTCCTGTTCTCTATTTTTCTCGTTGCTTACGTATTTCATGTTATTTGCGCCGTTGGTGACGTCCTGTACCTATATATGCATATATATATATATATATATATATATATATATATATAAAGCATAAAGTCATGTGCGAGAGGTGAACAGAAGCAAATAAAGCGTTCTGTATTTGTATCAGTTTGTGAATATACAAGTGTATTGATAATGCTGAGCATACGTGTTGATGTAAACATATACGCATGATTTTGCATACTGAAATAAATAATGCTACATGACGAAGGTTACGAAACAGCTGTAATCATATGGAAGTCAAAAGAAAAAAATAAATCTGCATTCACGTCCCACACCCCTGACTTTATGCTTTATTTTCTCTGCACAGAAAAATTTTATCGTTGGTATTTTCTGGATTATTGTCAAGGGTATATTACATTACACAAATGCAGTAATTGATCACCACGTGAACTGATAGCCGATTCCGAATGGGGAGCTTACTGTGGATACCGACTTATTCTCTGAATCCAAAATTTTTCTACTCTTTTTTTATATGTGTGTAATGCGTGCAGTGTGTGTGTGTGTACGTGCAGGCATCTATGTGTGTGTTTGTCTGTCTGTATATGTGTGTGTGTGCACGGGCTCGTCACTATATGATTTATAATCTGTTTTGTATGACACGTTTTGGATCGTATGAGTCCTTGTGACCAATAATGAATTTATCATCATCATTATCATCATCATTTCTTTTCTTTTTTTTTTTCTTTTTTCGGCAAACTCAGACGTCACTTCTAGCTTAGTTTTTAGCCGCCAGGCGTCGCTGTCAAAACCTCGCTGTATATAACAGTGCAAATAACAAAGCAGCGCCGTTGCATTCATATCATTTTGTTTGCTGTCCACATATATATATATATATATATATATATATATATATATATATACGTATATAAATGTATACATATATATACATATATAAATGTATACATATATATACACACACACATATATATATATATATATATATATATACACACACACACATATATATATATATATATATATATATATATATATATATATATATATATATATGTATGTATATGTATAAAGAAATGTATACATATATATATATATTGTATGTATATGTATAAAGAAATGTATATATATATATATATATATATATGTTACTGGTGTTTATTGTTGTCGTCTTGTTACTGTTGTTGTTGTTAGTGGTGGTGGTAGTGGTGGTCATGGTGGTGGTGGTATGGATGGTGGTGGTGGTGGTGGTGTGATGGTGACGGCTACCATTCTTGTAGATGTCGCTAATTCGTTGATTGTTGTTGTTGTTGTTGTTGTTATGATGATGCCAGTAACTCAATGCCGGTAAGTGTGGATGTTCTTCACTGAGAAGATGGCCTCAGGCTGGTAATTTACCGTATATTAACAGTTGGAAAAAAAAAAGAAGAAAAAAAATAGAAAAAGAAAAGAAAAAAAAAGAGATGGGTGGAGCGAGAAGTGGGGAAGAAGGATTGTGTCAGCTCATCAGAAGTTCTCGACTGAAGCAATCAGGGCTTAATTACTAGCTTCTTTTGATGAGTAAATTCAATCGCGTTTCTGTTTTTGCATGTGTGTGTGTGTGTGTGTGTGTGTGTGTGTGTGTGTGTTTTGGGGGTGGAGACGAGGCGGTAGGTGATTGGGGATGCGGCGTGGTAGGGGTAGAGGTAGGGGTAATGGCTAGGAAGTTGTGGGACTGCGAAGTTTTGGGATTGGGTGCCGTGGAGTACGTGGGGTGTGTGGGAGGAGGTGGCTTTTGAGGAAGACGGTGTTATTTTGGGAGAAAGTGGGTGGGGTGGGGTGGGGAGTGGGCGGTCGAGGTTCTTGTTTTGTTGGTTATGTACACGTTTCTGACTGTGATGATGATGATGATGATGATGACGACGACGGTGATGATAATGATGATGACGATGATGATGATGATGACCATGATGATGAGGAGGAGGAGGAGGAGGAGTACGACGACGATTATGATGATGATGGTGGTGGTGGTGACCTTGATGAAGATTATGATGATGCTAAAGATGACAGTAGATGATGATGATGACGATGATGATGATGATGATGATGATGATGGTGACGATGAGCAGGAGTATGATGATGATGGTGGGGGGTGACCTTGATGATTACGATGATGCTAATGATGATGATAGATGATGATGATAGATGATGATGTAGAAAGTTACGAACGGTCAACGAGAACGAAGAAGGAAATGACGAAATAAGAAAACGATTGTGTTGATGATGGTGATAATGATGGTGATAATAGCGGCAGGGAGACAATGACGATGTTGGGGGGGGAGTGGCAGTGGTGGGGGCGGCAGCGGCGGTGACGTTGCTGTGGTGGTGGCGGTGGTGGTGGTGGTGGTGGTATAGAAAGTTATGAATGGCCAACAAATGAAGATGACGACGACGACGGAAAAGCTGGAGAAAAATGAAAAAGAGGGAGAAGAAAATAGAAAAAAATGATGATGGTGATGATGATGATATAGCCGCCATTGTTAGCAATTTTAGATTTCCCGTTTTCATTTATTTATTTTGACATTTTTATATTATCATTATTATCATTATTATCATTAGTATTATTATTATTATTATTATTATTATTATTATTATTATTATTATTTTATTTAATCTTTCTCTGTTGCAACTGTCAAATCTTATTGCATTTACTGTTCTACAACACACACACACACACACGTACAAACACGCAAGCACGTACGCTCACACATTCACACACTCATGCTAACATATACACACATACATATACTTAAGTACATTAAAATACTCACCTACACAGACACACATGCATGGATGCTAACACACTCATGCACGCTAACACACTCATGCATGCTCACACACACACACACACACACACACATACACATAGACACATAGACACACGATAGTAGGCGGCAAGAAGAGCTACAAGAAATTGTTAAACAAGATCATCAGGAGCGGATGTCCTATCATTTTGTGAGGATGTGACTGAGGTGAGGAGAAGGGCCATTGTTGTCTACAACAGAAACAACGACACCAACAGCGATAACATCTGGGGAGCCTGTATATTGTTTATCGTCATACAAGAAATAGATCTCAACTAAGCGTCCCTCAAATCAGATTCTACCGTTTTTTTAGAACACGCTTGCTAATGTGGTCCAAGGTGCAGCAGTGTGCCAAAGAAAGTGCGGAATGATCACGATTAGAATGTCCATGTTGTAAGGTCTGATCGATAAGCGCTGACTTGGGGGCGGAAAGTTAAGCTTTAGCAAGAACAATATTCCTGTATGCAATTGCTTATATTGAATAATTTCTTGTATCTGTGGTTGAACGGCAAGTGTTCATCAATGAAATCTAAAAAAAAGATTTTTACTAAATTAGTTTTGACATTTTAAGTGAAAGGTGGAGTAAACCATGTCATGTTGTGGTTTCTTTTTCTTAATGATGGCTTTTTTTTTAGAGGATTTTTTGTGAGAAGAGGATAATGGAGTATTTAAGTATGACCTTGGTCTAGTTGCGTGTGATTTGGTGTGTGTGTGTGTGTGTGTGTGTGTGTGTGTGTGTCTGTCCCCTCTGTTTTTATTCCCCTTGTGGGGAATAAAGAAATAAGAAACTTTAGCTCTCCAGCATGGTCGCAGTTTAGTGACTGAAACAAGTAGAAGAAAAAGAAAAGATGTCTGTATATATGTGTATGAATATGTTTCTCTGTGTGTGTGTGTGTGAGTGAGTGAGTGCTTGTGTATGGTTGTCCACATATTGTTCCATAAATATATTTTCTTTCTTTCTCCCAGGTTGTAACGGCAAGCACAAGAATTCAGAAGGATGCACAGCTCGCATGGTGGCCAAAGAGTTCGGAAACAAACAAGCAGCAAAAGAATGTAAGAAAGGCGAAAAATTACATGGTAAAAGCGGAAAAGGTTTCGAAAAATTTATTATAAAATTCCACGACTGGGTTTATGTTAACATGGAAAAAGTAAAAGCCGCTTTAGTCAAGTACGATACCCATAAAAATGGGGTTATACCGGCAGTCTACTTAAAAAGAGTGTTGTTGTCCTTAGAAGCGCCCATTTCTTACGAAAATTTAGAATTAATTAGCAAACCGTTTGAGAAAGCTGGATCTATTAACGCGAAGGATTTCCTGGTCGGTAAGAAATACCTGAAAAAGACTTTCCAACAATCGTCTTACCTTCCGAAAGAAAAGAAACCCAAAAGGGAGCGTCCTGCTAAAGCGGGGAAATTCAAACTTCCCATGGCCATATGCACGAATCCGAGCCCAAGACCGACACCGAACAAGCAGGCACCGATTGATTATATTCAATATATTTCTTGTGTAACAGATACAAACCGGTTCGATCGCGACTTGCCACCAAATCATCCGATGCAAGATGATTCGTTTTGGTACGTCCAAGTGCCGGACATCAGTTACATCAATATCAATGAAGCTGTTCGATGCAACGACGAGAAGTCACTGAAAACCGCCTTCGAGCAAGGCACCCCGGTCGACACGAAAGACAA
>NC_142938.1:12749518-12759518 GCF_046866305.1 Octopus bimaculoides
GCACACATTCATCCAAGCTCCTACGTACGTGCATACACATACAGAATAATACTTAGATGCTAATCTATACACACACACACACAAATATATATATATATATATATGTAGTATGTATGCACGTATGTATGTGCTGTTTGCATATATGCATATATATATGTGTGTAAATATATGTGTGTATATATTATATATATGTATGTATATATGTATATATATATATATATGTATGTATGTATGTATATATGTATGTATGTATAGAGAGAGGGGAGAGAGAGATACAGATATACATACAAACATACACACATTATTCAATTATGTAGACACTAACAAATAGACTCAAACACACTCACATACATACACACACGCACACACCTTTGTACAGATGCAGATACACGGCTTTACACACCGCTTTGCCACACACCATCACCACCACCACTACAACCACCACCACTACCTGCTCTTCCTGCACCAACCCATCCGCAACCGCCCGTTCGTACCGTATCTTCTGACGGGGTTGTAGGGAAAAAAGAAAAAAAACCATTCACAAGAACGTGTCATTGACAATCGGCGAAGATGAAGCAATAAACCAACAATTCAAAATGGAAGTTGGGGTTGGGAGTTAAAGGTCGCTGGGAAGAGAGAAAGAAGGAAGGAACGAAGGAAAGGGAAGAAAAGGAAGCATTTCGTATCTCTTCACGCCATCGCAAGTGTTCGCTCGTTACGCCCGCCACCGTCTCCATGTCGGCGTTTCTTTGTGAAGTGGCGAGACCTAGGGGCAGACAACACCTGCGCCTCGTCACCACCGGGTTATCTCCCATCTACATCTTGTTTCACCCACATTCGCTGTATTATTTTCATAGTAGTGACGTTTAATAATAATGGCAGGCATTTCCACCCACGCCTCTTTAAGCTTTCTCATCGCCTTTTTATTTTTGCTTTTTTTCACTTTTTTTGTTTGTTTGTTTGATTTTTCTGCTGTTTTTTTTTATATATATCTTTTCTCTTATTGTTTGCTTCTTTTCTTTGTTTATATACTTTTATTCCCTCTCATTCTCTCTGTATATCATTGTCTCCCTATCACTTTCTACTCTCTTTCTCTTTCTAACTCTCTCATTTTTTCTCTTTCTTTCTCTCGCTCTCTGTATGTGTGTGTGTGTGCGTGTGTGTGTTTTGTATGAGTGTATCCATCCGTACTCTCAATTTCTCTTACTATTTCTCATTCTATCTCTTTCTCTCTCTCTCTCTCTCTCTCTCTCTCTCTCTCTCTCTCTTACTCTCTCAATATATAAATATGTGTGTATGTTTTTATCTATCTATCTATGTAACACAACTGTATATTATATATATATATATATGTACACACACACAGCTGTGATAGATACATACATGCATACATGCATACATACATACATACATACATACACAAATATATACACACACATTCAAACATACATACATACATTCAAACATGCATACATACATTCAAACATGCATACATACATACATACACACACATACACTGACATACATACATACATACATACATACATACATACACACACAAATGCATACATACATACATACATACATACTGTAGGTTTAGATAGGTAGAGCGGGAGAGAGGAAGGCAGAGGGGCGGTGTAGGTGTGTCGGTGTGTGGATGTTATAATAAAGCACGATTTTGTTCGAGTTTTAATCTTTTTTTATATTAAGGATATTTCATATTTTCTTATTAATCATTTGTGCTTAATTTGGAACAAGTTATCCATCCGTGTCCACCCCCACCCTACCCCAAGCCCACTCCACCACTGTCTGCTTTAACTACCAGCATTTTACTTGTGTGTGTGTGTGTGTGTGTGTGTGTGCGTACATGTGTGTGTGTGTGTGTGTTTGTGTGTGAGTGCGTGCATGTGTGTCTGTGTGTGTGTGCGTGTGTGTGTGTATGTGCGTACATGTGTGTGTGTGTGTGCGTACATGTGTGTGTATGTGTGTGTGTGTGAAGGTGGATGGCTCAGTGGTTAGAGAGTCCGGCTCGCAATCATGTGGTAGTGAGTTCGATTCCCGGACCGGGCTGTGTGTGTAGTGTTCTTGAGCAAGACACCTTATTTACGGAGGAAGACCATCACTGACTATTGCCGATGTAAAAAAATGTCAGCAATGCCCGTAATGAAGGTTACTGCACCTGCAGTTGGCTTCACCCAGGTTCACGCCCGTAGCTTTCATACTCGCCGCGGGCATCGGAAAGACACTTCGCCAGTTATTGCGCAACCTAAAATTTTAGGTCCAATAAGGTTTGCACAGTACTTCACAGACGTCCTCCACCTTACTGACATGATCCAGAGACAAGCCAACGCAAGATATCCAGTGCCAATATGGTTGGCAGGCTCAGGAATTTGGAAACGCCATGATCTTAAGCGCAAGTAAAAGACCCCCAAAATGTTCAATGCCATTCCCAGCATATCTAGTTTTATATCAGAGCAACCTCTCCCTTAGATACATGCTTTAACAAAAGCAAAGAAGTTCCTCACACTCCTGCTTTGGAGGGGCGTGGCTCAGTGGTTAGGGTGTTGGACTCATGATCGTGAGATTATGCTTTCAATACCTGGACCGGGCGACGCGTTTTGTTCTGGAGCAAAACACTTCATTTCACGTTGTTCCTTGGAGGCGCAATGGCCCAGTGGTTAGGGCAGCGGACTCGTGTTCATAGAATCGCGGTTTCGATTCCCAGACCAGGCGTTGTGAGTGTTTATTGAGCGAAAACACCTAAAGCTCCACGAGGCTCCGGCAGGGGATGGTGGCGAACCCTGCTGTACTCTTCCACCACAGCTTTCTCTCACTCTTACTTCCTGTTTCTATTGTGCTTGTAATTCAAAGGGTCAGCCATGTCACACGGTGTCACTCTGAATATCCCCGAGAACTACGTTATGGGTACACGTGTCTGTGGAGTGCTCAGCCACTTGCACGTTAATTTCACGAGCAGGCTGTTCCGTTGATCGGATCAATTGGAACCCTCGACGTCGTAAGCGACGGAGTGCCAACAGCACGTTGCTCCAGTCCACTCAGCTGGCAAAAATGAGTAATCTTGCGACGGACCGGTATTTCGTCTGCCGCTACGTTCCTAGCTCAAATTCCGTCGAGGTTGACTTTGCCTTTCATCCTTTCGGATCGATGAAATAAGTACCAGTTACGCACTAGGGTCGATGTAATCGACTAGCTCCTCTCCCAAATTTCAGGCCTTGTGCCTATAGTAGAAAGGATTATTATAACGGAGGCGCCGAGCTAGCAGAATCATTAACACGCCAGGCAAAAATGCTTAGCGATCTTCCTTTTGCCGTTACGTCCTGAATTCAAATTCCGCCAAAGTCGACTTTGCCTTTCATCCTTTCGGGCGTCGATAAATTAAGTACCAGTTACGCACTGGGGTCGATGTAATCGACTTAATCCCTTTGTCTGTCCTTGTTTGTCCCCTCTATGTTTAGCCCCTTGTGGACAATAAAGAAATAAGAAACGTCAGCACGCCACCGCCAACGCCAACGCCGCCGCCAACGCCAACGCCACCGCCAACACCAACGCCACCACAGCCAACAGCACCGTCTCCACTATCGCCATTTCCACCACCACCACCACACCATCACCACCACCACCGCCACCACCTACCACCACCACCACCATCCCTGTAATACTCCTAACCCTAACCATTACCTTCCGCTGGTTACAAGCAGTTAAATGAGTTGTAGAGAAGTGGTAGAAGGAAGAGGTCAACAGGTCAACATGTCAGCGGACCATTGTGGGATGCCAAAGGTCAGCTGAACCTCCCTAAATCCCACATACTTGACACACAAGTGTTTCTCATAAATCAACTGTCCACCAATAATTATTAAACCATTTTGTCGAAGATGTCTTCTTCATCACCGACTCTCTTACCTCGTATCACGTGACTAATCTCTTACATTTTATAGTTTTGTCACGTCTGCACATATTCTATCTATCTATCTATCTATCTATCTATCTGTCTGTCTGTCTGTCTGTCTGTCTGTCTGTCTGTCTGTCTGTCTGTCTGTCTGTCTGTCTACCTACCTATCTATCTATCTATCTATCTATCTATCTATCTATCTATCCATCCATCCATCCATCTATCTATCTTATCTATCTATCTATCTATCTATCTATCTGTTTGTCTATCTATCTATCTATCTATTTATCTATCTATCTATCTATCTATCTGTCTGTCTATCTATTTATCTATCTATCTCTTTCTTTTTCTCTCTCTCTCTCTCTAACCCCACATACCACACATGCATACATACATTAATACATACATACATATACATATATATAGATGTGTATAAATGCATTATACATACATATGTGTATATATATATATCGTGTGTGTGTGAGTGTGTTTGTATGTATGCATATATATGACTCTGCGTGTGTGTGTGTGTGTGTGTGTGTGTGTGTGTGTGTGTGTGTGTGTGTCTTTTATCTTTTCCTTGCTTCAGTCATTGGCCTGCGGCCATGCTGGGGCACCTCCTTGAAAATAGAAATGAGGTCTCACGAAGATCTCATTTATACGCGCACGCGCGCACACACACACACACACACACACACACATGGATGTAGATAGATAGATAGATAGATTGATAGATAGACAGACGGACGGACGGACGGACGGACAGACAGGCAGACACATATACATACATAGGCGAAGTTACAGTTGCGTGGGCAAGAAGCTTGCTTCCCAACCACATTTTTCCGGGTTCAATCCCACTGCGTCGCTCCTTGGCAAATGTCGTCCACTATAGCCCTGGGCCGACCAGATAGAATAAGTACCACGCTTTAAAAAGAAACGTGCAGTTGGGTCGAATCGTTCAACTAAAACCCTTCAAGGCCGTACACCAGCAGGGCCGTAGTCCGGTGACTGAAAGATTAAAGATCCACACACAATGTTCTCTCTTCCCTCTTTCTTTATCCCTCTCCCTCTCTTCCTTTCCCCCCTATGCACTCTCTTCGTGTTTCCTTCCAATTCTTTTCACATTTTATTCACCTTCCATTTTATCTCAAAAGGATTTCTAAATACTTTTATATATCAAGGGAGGCTACTCATTCTTAATACTTACCTCCCTTTAAATTTTTTTTTTTCTTTTTTGAAAATTTTCCCACTAGCACAAAATGAATTTATTTCCAATTTATGTCTGCTCGTTGAACCGCTACTCCACTCAATTAATTCTTGTGATCTTTCGTTTTTCGTTTTTGTTCCGTTTTGTCTTTTTAGGTCTCACTCCTCTTGACATAGCAACGTCATTCGCTGATCCGAGAGTGATCAATGCTGTAATAGCCAAATGGACGCCACCTTATGATAAATTCAAGAAACCAGCAAAAGCGAAGAAACTTAAGGGTCCTGGCGATGGCAGGGGAGCCGATTCAAGGGTAAGACCATTTTGTTTGTTTGTTTTTTATATATTATTTGTTTCAGTCATTTGAATGCGGCCATGCTGGGGCATATTATATTTTTTTTAAGGCTAGTACTTATTTTAATCGCCCCTTAGACTGAACAGCTAAGTTACGAGGACATAAACACACCCACACCGGTTGTCCAGCGGTGATGCGGCGACAAACAGACAGACACACACGTAGATATGTATGTATGTATGTATGTATGTACATACATACATACATACATACATGAAGCATTGTCTGATAGATATATAAATGTTTTAAATATTTTCTTTAAAGCCAAAACAATGCATGTTATAAGCAATTAATAGGTTAAGATGGTTAAGATTTTTACGTTGTATTTCAATATTTCGGGGTTATGAGCCCGTCTTCGGGAAATTTTCGGAGAAAAAGCGTCGTCTGGTGACTTCTCTGTTCTGTAGCACTAACCATCGACCTGTATGTTATCTTTCATCTTAGACGTCATTAGACTGCGGCCATGTTGGGGCACCGCCTTGAAGAATTTTGGTCGAACGAATCGACCCCAGTACTTATTTGTTTTTTAAGCCTTGTACTTATTCTATCGGTCTCGTTTAATGAACCGTTAAGTTACGGGAGTGCAAACACACCAACACCGGTTGTCAAGCGGTGGTGTGGGACAAACACACACACACATATATGTATGTATGTATCGTTTTTGGATTTGGTTTGCAAGATTCTTTATGTGAGTCCGTGTGTTGAAGCATATTCTGTTGTGTCTGGAGAGAGTCATTCTCTTTTGGTGCCTTATAATTTAACACACTCACCGGTAAAATTTCCACTTAATTCTTTTACATATATATATATATATATATAAATATATATATATATATAGCTTGCATTGTTTTGGCTTTAAGAAAATAATTATAAAGATTTATTTTATTTTGATCTTTCTCATTTCTCTCTCTTTCTCTCTCTCTTTCTTTCCTTCCTTCTTTCTTTCTTTCTTCCTTCCTTCCTTCCATTTTCTTTCTTTCTTTCTCTCTTTTTTTAATAATTTTTGCTCTTTCTTTCCTCTCTCTCCCTTTGTGTCTCTTTCCTCCCTCTTCTGTTCTCCTCCTCTTCTTCTATCTCCCTGCTCCTCTCTCACACCCTCACTCCCACTCTCATATTTTTTCTTTTCTTTTTTTTCATCCACCACCACCAACTTCACCAATACCACCACCACCAACAACAACAACAACACCGCCGCCGCCACCGTCGCTGCTGTCACCATCCTGCTGTATCCTGCCGATGCCAGGAATCACCTGAGGATATGGCATACTTCCAGAAGAGCAGAATCACCGTCTACCAATTGGCAGAGTCTATTTTGGACAACAAGGTGGAACCCGAAGACATTTCATACTCCCCACCCAGACCTTGGATCCAGATGCCAAACACAGAACAGCAAATGGCAAGGAAAGGAGCTCTTCGAGAACAGTTCGGTTGGAAAGTCGACTTCCCAGATTTCCTTATGCCGTTCAGAAAAAACGTTTCGGAGCAGGGGCCAAAGACTTAGTTCAGTATTTATTTATATTTCGTTAAAAGAAGAGAAAATTGAGATCAGAGGAGAAATAAATTTTTTATGCAAAAACCAGATATATATTTTTTTTTTTTTTGCCTCTCTTTTTTTTTATATATTTGTTTCAGTCATTTGACGGTGGTCACGCATGGCGGGGCATCACCTTGAAATGTTTGGTCGAAGAAATCGCCCTTTGGCACTTTTGTCTTCTAAGCTTATTACTCAGTTTTATTTCTTTGTTGCCCACAAGTGGCTAAACATAGAGGAGACAAACAAGGGATTAAGTCGATTAGATCGACCACAGTGCGTAACTGGTACTTAATTTATCGACCCCCGAAAGGATGAAAGGCAAAGTCGACCTCGGCGGAATTTGAACTCAGAACGTAGCGGCAGACGAAATACCGCTAAGCATTTCGCCCGGCGTGCTAACGTTTCTGCCAACTCGCCGCCTTATTACTCATTCTATCGGTCTCCTGGTCCTCCAAGATCACGGCTAGAATCCACATTTTTACTATGTTCCTGCACAAGCTTCCCTTATGTCTTAACTTCTTTTAATTTTTTAATCTTTCAATTTTTTATTTTTTATATATATTTTTTTCATTTTTTTTCATTTTTCCTTTTTAATTGCGTGGGTAGGTAGGTAGGTACGTAGGTCGGAAAGTAGGTAGGTAGGAAGGTATGGAGGGAGGCAGGCAGATAGATAGATAGATAGATAGATAGATAGATAGATAGATAGATAGATAGATAGATAGATAGATAGATAGATAGATAGATAGATAGACACACGCACATACACATACACACACACACATACACTTGGGTGAAAGAAAAGGAATTGAAGTGGAGCCTGATACAAAATTGATTGAAAAATACTGCTTAACATAATCACGGGAACTGCTAAGAATGATAGCCAAATATTCCTCAGTTCCAATACCTTAAACGAGGAAAGATTAGATCATGTAGTCTTATATGCACAATATGTGTACAAATAAATAAATAAAAAGACCTGATGGTCACGAATAAATTTGGACCATAGGTCAGCTTGATCGGCGTTGATCGAGAAAGCTAAACAATAACAGCGAAGATATTTATTCGTTAGCCTCCCAAATGAGTTGTCACCCTTTAAATCTTCCACGGGAGATAATCAAGTACTTCGTTGCGTATATTGGTGTCTACATACTCTTATACACTTTTCTCTTTTACTTGTTTCAGTCATTTGACTGCGGCCATGCTGGAGCACCGCCTTTAGTCGAGCAAATCGACCCCTAGTACTTATTCTATCGGTGTCTTTTGCCGAACTGCTAAGTTACAGGGACGTAAACACACCAGCATCGGTTGTCAAGCGATGGTGGTGGGACAAACACAGACACACAAACACACATACATTCATATATATATATATATATATATATATATATATATATATACATATATACGACGGGCTTCTTTCAGTTTCCGTCTACCAAATCCACTCACAAGGCTTTGGTCGGCCCGAGGCTATAGTAGAAGACACTTGCCCAAGGTGCCACGCAGTGGGACTGAACCCGGAACCATGTGGTTGGGAGGCAAGCTACTTACCACACAGCCACTCCTACGCCATTGTAAATTAATATCTATCTTACACACACATACACACACACATGTACATATATATTTATTTATTTTTAGTTGCTGAGTTATAATTCTTTCTACTATAGGCACAAGGCCTGAAATTTGGGAGGGCAGGGGCTATTCAATTACACTGATTCCAGTGCTCAAATGGTACTTATTTTATCAACCACAGAAAAGTATAAAAGACAATATCAGTCTCAGCGGAATTTGAACTCAGAACATTAATGGAGGAAAAACGTCACTAAAGATTTTGTCCGACATGCTAACAGTTGTGCCAGCTCACCACCTTAAGTCAAGTTATAATAATCATAAAAAAAAGTTTTTCATTAAACTGAAATATGAGTCAATACTTTTTTGTAGAATAACATATTTATTATACGCAATGTTAAATCTCTGAATGAGGTATAAACAGTAACTGCATGACAACGTGAAGTATATTTGCCACTTAAATGCGGCTAACCCCTAAGGGTGAATGTTACTGTTGCTTTTAGCCCCAGGAGAACATCTCCTCCAGCTGGCTATTGACACACTTTCTGTGCCCTGTCGGTATTTGCAAAGGGAAGTCGTCCTTCCAATCGTCGATCTGACGTTATACACACGGACTCGAATTTCTGGGTATTTATGGGTAAATACCCAGAAACTCGAGTCCGTGCGTATCACGTCAGATCGACGATGGGAAGGATGACTTCCCTTTGCAAATACCAACAGGGCACAGACAGTGTGTCAATAGCCAGCTGCAGGAGATGTTCTCCTGGGGCTACAAGCAACAATAGCATCCACCCTTAGGGTCTAGCCACATTTAAGTGGCAAATATACTTCATATTTATTATACTTTTACGAGAAGAGCAGTGATTGTGACATTAAAGTTTCATATTAAATAAAGTACATAGTATGTACAGGATGAAGTTGTAATAATAATATTGATGAAGATGATGATGATGATGACAAAGACGATGACGATAGCAACAGCTATGAAGGAAAAATAAAATAGACTTGATTCAGATTTCACAGACCTGCTGTTTCTCTTTTGGCACCGAGAATTGGTGCCAGCTTGTAATTCCTGTAGATGTTCTTGGTTGGACCGTTTGATGGCTGTTTATGAAAAAAAAAGAAGAAAAGAATAAATTATTGGAATATAATGAAATCTCAGAATCCAAAGAAACTGGTTATTGCCTACGTTGGCAACAATTGGTTCAATGAAGAACCTGGCTGAAGAATTCGGTAAGTTCATTCGCCATGAAGAGTGAAGAATTTTTCATGGTGTGGGGAGACTTAGAAACTATCATATACTGGGGCGAAATGCTTAGCGGTATTTCATCTGCCGTTACGTTCTGAGTTCAAATTCCACCAAGGTCGACTTTGCCTTTCATCCTTTCGGGGTCGATAAAGTAAGTAACAGTTACGCCCTGGGGTCGA
>NC_142938.1:12762018-12782018 GCF_046866305.1 Octopus bimaculoides
CCCATATGAGATCACTTAATAATTACAAATTTCGTAATTATCTGTCAATATTTACACATATCTAACCTTTTCGCTATATCTACTAGGTATATTTCTCTGATATTCAAATGAGATTTGCTAATTTTTCACCCAATATCTCGCTTATTTCTATTTAAATGTTATTTTGAAATGTTATTTTGATCATTCCAGCGTGTTTCTAAGGCTGTTTTATGCTAGAAATCAAAGTTTCATAAAAAAAATTCCAGTTAATAGAATTATGGAAGGTAATGGGTTAAGAGATAAAATAAACAAGTTGTATTTCATTTATACTAAATCTTTTCTCTTACATTCCAACCGGTTTTCACTCTAAAAGTTCTTCATAAGAAAATAAGAAAAGTAGATTTTTATACATTAAGAAAGCAAAGAAGATGAATTCAACTTTCATTTGTTGTATATACCTAAATTCTCGGAAGTAAGGAAGCTTGAGTGCTTGGTGAGCTGTGATTCTTTCATCTTGATCATATGAACATAAGCACTGTATCAAATTGACAGCTTCTTGAGAGGCATGTGGTATCAACTTGGCAATTCCTGTACCTCTCTTATCTGAGAAGTTGTACGGTACACCTCGTGACCTGCAAATATATAAAACTCAAATTTTAAACAAAAAACTAGTTATTTAGAGTTTATTTCAGCGTAACATGTGGAGGCACATGGCCTAGTGATTGGAGCAGCGGACTCGCAGTTGTGAGATCGCAGGTTCGAATCTCAGACTGGGCAATGTTTGTGTTTATGAGTGAAACGCCTAAGCTCCATGTGGCTCTTGCAGAAGATAATGGTGAACTTCTGCTGACTCTTTCACCACAACTTCCTCTCACTCTTCCCTCCTGCATCTAGTAAAACTTATCTGTGATGGACTGGCATCCCATCCAGGTGAGGAACCTATACGCCAATGAAACCAGGAAACCAGCCCTTGTGAGCCAGGCATGGCTCAAGAAGGAACAAACAACAACAGTGTAACATAATACTGTTGCCCATATACAATATGAACCATTCCATGAGATAATGTTATAGTAGCGTAATTCATTCTTCAGGTGAACAAAAAATATCTGCAAACATCTTGAATAAAGTGGTTTGAATCTCCCACTTTATGTATAACTAGCAGGACCCGTGAATATTTCACAGAATTAATGGTAAATTTATTGGGTGCCTCATATTCTCCTCCATTTTCTTATTGCTAAATGTATATATATATATATATATATATATATTTGAATGTGCTTGCGTGCGTGCGTGTGTGCGTGCATGTGTGTACAGTAAGAATTTGTAGAACCTGAGATTCTTTCATTTACCATTTCTGAATTTTGTTGAGCAAGTCTCTACTCGGTGTCCCAATAACATCGTGGATTTTGGCAATTTGGTCGACTTCGTTGACTCCAGGAAATAATGGTCGCAGACTGGAGAAAGAAAGAGAAAGAGAGGGTGAAGAAATTAACAATATTATTGATTTCTCAGTGAAGCAAAATGGGTGGGTGGGTGAGGAGGCAAGGAGTAAGGGGCTGGTCAAAGGTCAATAAACCAACCCCAATTTCCACAAATGAATTAATTTCCTCCATCTTCCATATATATATATGTATGTATGTATGTGTGTGTGTGTGTGTATATATATATATATATATATATATATATAAAATTTATTAATAAGGGTAGAAATTGATATTAATCAATTAGAACCAGTGGTCTAGCATATTAAAAAAATCCGAAGATTAAAATTATATTACATACAAAAATAAGAGGAATGACCAGCAAAAGTGGACTCCTATATGCTAGAAATAGATGCCGAGTCATCTAACCACGAAAAATATTGTCTTGCCCTCTTACAGTCTGTTGTGTCACTAAATTTTTACTGAGAAAATATTTTTCGTAGTTAGATGACTCGGCATCTATTTCTAGCATATAGGATTCCACTTTTGCTGGTCATTCCTCTTATTTTTGTATATATATATATATATATATATATATATATATATATTTATATATATATATATATACACATATATATATATATGTGTGTGTGTGTGTGTATAAATTCATATGTGAAGGCGCATGGCTCAGTGGTTAGAGCGTCGAGCTTACGATCGTGAGGTTGTGAATTCGAATCCCGGACCGGGCTGTGTGTTGTGTTCTTGAGCAAGACACTTTATTTCACATTGCTCCAGTTCACTCAGCTGTAGAAATGAGTTGCGACGTCACTGGTGCCAAGCTGTATCGGCCCTTGCCTTTCCCTTGGATAACATCAGTGGTGTGGAGAGGGGAGGCTGGTATGCATGGGCGACTGCTGGTCTTCCATAAACAACCTTGCCCAGTCTTGTGCCTGGGAGGGTAACTGTCTAGGTGCAATCCCACGGTCAGTCATGACCGAAGGGGGTCTCAGCATATATATATGTGTGTGTGTGTGTGTATATATATATATATATATATATATGGGAGAATATACAAAAAATAACAACAGACGAGGACAGGTGGTGTAAATAACAAAAGTATATATTAATATACACACACACACATTCTATGTATATATTTTTGCAAATTTGTGAAAGATAGTTTTAAATATATTTCTTACCAAAAATACTCACCAAATGATTTCAAAGAAAACACATCCTACACTCCAAATGTCCATTTTGTAGGTATAGTGACCTTCTGTTAATAAGCATTCTGGAGCACGGTACCTGAGCAGTCAACAGAAATTATGATGAGCGTGAATCTTTGCACATAATTTTAACAGATTTGTGGAGCAACGAGACAAATTTCTAGTCAGCACTGTGCATTCCTTACTCTTTCCCTCTCTACTGGCAGACAGCAACTTCTCCGTCCTCTAACTACGTTTAGGGCAAACGAATAAATGGGAAAAAAATTCGCTGCCCAGTCTAACGATAATTGTGATTTAAAAAAATTAAAACTTAAAGGGACGCAACCACGGATATGACCAACTCACAGTTATTTCCCCTGGATTAGATTTAACACTGGGAAAACTTTTGTTTTGATGTTGGGGCAGGTTAATTGGTTTTCTTGTGTGTAATGGTGGAGTTTTAAAATAACCCTGGCTCATTAATATTTTCTATGTTCGCATTTGAGAATATATAACCGAGAGAGAAGCTTCTGCTACACTCCCTTCTGCTATAGGTACAAAGCCCAAAATTTAGAGGAAGGGATCTAGTTAATTATATCAGTTTCAGTGTTCAACTGATACTTATTTCATCAACCCTGAAAGGATGGAACGCAAAGTTGACCCTGGTGGAATTTGAGCCCAGAATTCTAAGCCAGAAGAAATGCTATTAAGCATTTTTGTCCAGCATTGTGCTAATGATTTTTCCAGTTCAATGACTCCACAAGGATCATCAACATTTAACGTCCGCTTTCCATGCTAGCATGGGTTGGACGATTTGACTGAGGACTGGTGAAACCAGATGGCTACACCAGGCTCCAATCTGATTTGGCAGAGTTTCTACAGCTGGATGCCCTTCCTAACGCCAACCACTCCGAGAATGTAGTGGGTGCTTTTACGTGCCACGGGCACGAAGGCCAGTCAGGTGGTACTGGCAACGGCCACGCTCAAAATGGTGTATTTTATGTGCCACCCGCACAAGAGCCAGTCCAGGGGCACTGCCAACGATCTTGATAATAATAAAAGCAGTTCTTACCACCGAGTGGAGATATACTCTGTGTAGGGGGGTGGAGAGCTCAGCATCCGACAAGATCCAAAATCAGCCAATTTCAGAAGATTTTCCTGCAATAATAGATTTAAACTTGAAATGGTTTCCCAATAAAATGTCACATATTCTTCAAAATATATTTTCCACAATATAAATGGATGGATGTTGATGTTGTTTTTGTTTTAATTCTGTTGCCCAAAGTCAGCTCCGCTCGAGCAATCTTATGGCTTTTAGGTGATCGACTGAATGATTAGGCATGATAGAATCAAGCACATAACAGAGAGAGAGACATTTTGGATAAAGAGACAAGGCAATTGCTAACTGTATCCAAACTCCAATTCTGAATAATAAAATCTGAGCTCATCTCAGCTTAATACCACATGCTAAAATGCCTTCTAATGAAATTTCTTGGTTGAAGGAAAGAAATTTACTGCATTAGTAACTGAAGCAAAATTTGCTTTGCACTTACATGGAGTTTAAGTAAAATATTCTCTGGTTTCACATCTCGATGGAATATTCCAAGCCTTTATAATTGTAAATTGAAAGAAAAACAATGATCAAAGAGTTATGTGAGAAAAGAAGGATATTTAAAGAAGTTATGAAAATTATGCATGCTGAAATTAATTATTGATTTTGTAAATTTGACAATAAATACATAATAAGTATGACATAATTACATAAGTCACACTACAGAAAACTACTTATACATGTATGTATATATATATATATATATATATATATATATATATATATATATATATATATATATATATATACATACATATATATCATCATCATCGTTTAACGTCCGCTTTCCATGCTGGCATGGGTTGGACGATTTGACTGAGGACTGGCAAACCAGATGGCTGCACCAGGCTCCAATCTGATCTGGCAGAGTTTCTACAGCTGGATGCCCTTCCTAACGCCAACCACTCCGAGAGTGTAGTGGGTGCTTTTACGTGTCACCGGCACGAGGACTAATCAGGTGGTACTGGCAACGGCCACACCCAAATGGTGTTTTTACATGCCACCTGCACAGGAGCCAGTCCAGTGGCACTAGCAACAACCTTGCTCGAACATTTTTTCACATGCCACCGGCACAAGTGCCAGTAAGGTGACGCTGGTAACGATCATGCTCAAATGGTGCTATTTACATGCCACTAGCATGGAAGCCAGACAGCTGCTCTGGCAATGATCATGCTCGGACGGTGCTGTTAGTGCTCCACTGGCACAGGTGCCAGTCATTGTATATGATTCAATTACAATTTCGATTTCACTTGCCCCAACAAGTCTTCGCAAGCAGAGTTTAGTGTCCAATGAAGGAGAGGTTGGCATGGGTGCCAGTCGTCGAATTTGGTTCGATTTCGATTTATATAGATATATATATTTCGATTTATATATATATTACTTGTTTATACACTCTCCTACTATATATGATTTTACACAATGAATGGTCTAATTCTCTACACAGTCTTACCTGTGTATATGGTCGATTGATTTACACAGCTGATACATATAATTTTTCACTGTCCTCTCGGATAAATAACTTCTTTTGTCTACAGGAAAAAAAAAAATGATACAGAACATAAGTAGATGGCAAAAATAACAATAACATGCATACTTTAGTAGTATACAAGACATTTAGTTAACTGTGTATGTGTATATATATACACATATATATATATATATATATATATATATATATATATATATATATATATATGGGAGAATATACAAAAAATAACAACAGACGAGGACAGGTGGTGTAAATAACAAAAGTATATATTAGTATGACGCTCGGGAATACGGAAAGTCTTTGACGTTTCGAGCTACGCTCTTCAACAGAAAGAATACGGAGACAAGGAGAAAAACACGGAGAAAAAAAATTGAATAGTGTTCAGTCAACGGTCAATCATAATAATGGCCGATCATAACAATGGCTGACCGGAAGTTAGAAATTCTTATTTCAGGAGAGCTAAGAAAGGGGGAGATAACAAACGGTGATCGGGAACGAGGGGCTGTGTGTGGGAGGTAGACTGCTGGTGATCTTGACGTATGTAGTGTGAAAATGGGGGAAGGGAGAAAGGGAGAAAGTAGTTGGTCAGTTGTAGTGTGTGCGTGGTGTGATGCGATATATATCACATACACACAGAGGCTCACATAATCTTATGTTTGCTCACACATACATACACATATGCACTCATCCCTACATACACATATACACTCACATATATATGCATGTGTCTGCATGCTCCAGCTTAATCAAATGACTGTTATTCGCTTTTCCACTGGCAGCATCCTTTTGGTCATTTCAACATGTGGAACCATTAATCCCAAAACAAACTGATTATATATATATATATATTGGCCGTACGGCTTTTTTATGTTGTTTTCACTGTCCAATTTTTCCTGTCTTGGTTTACGTTTGCCACCTTGGAATCCTCTGTTTAGTTGGTTGATCCACTACTCAGGAAGAGACTATTCTAGAGTACGTCCTGCCTTATCTTCGAAACGTCGGGTTGGAATAGAGGCAGCTGATGAATAATTCCAAGTGGCTTTCTGTTTTCCTATGTGTTCGTTCCGTTGTCTGTAGTTCATTGTTCTAATGTCCTGTACCTTGATATGCATCTATATACACATGTAGATGAAAGTATATACATATATGTGTGTATACATGCATATATATTTTTTGTATTATTATATATATATATATATATATATATATATATATATATATATCTCTCTCTCTCTCTCTCTCTCCATATTTTCCCCCTCTCATCCCTTTCTGTCGAAAAATGTGACGATGATGACAACAATGATGACGATGATGACGATGATGTTGATGTTGATGATGACGATGATGATGATGATGATGATGACGACGATGTTGATGATGACGACGATGATGTTGATGAAGGTGATGATGATGATGATGATGATGATGACGATGATGATGATGAAGGTGATGATGATGATGATGATGATGATGATGACGATGATGATGATGATGATGATGAAGGTGATGATGATGATGACGATGACAACAACACTGACAATGATGATGATGACGACAACGACACTAATGATGATGATGATGATGATGATGATGATGATGATGATGATGATGTTGATGATGATGATGATGTTGATGATAGTGATGATGATGATGATTCTGTCCTAAATACATGAAGAGTTCGACTTTAGTCAGACATAGCTTACAAACCTCGAATGTATTCATAAATGTTCATGTCCATCAGTTCACAGATCAGAACTAAAACACCGGATTTCTTATCACTGGAACCAAATAAGAGGGAGAGAAAAACAGTAAAAAATCTGTGACGCTCGGGAATAGAGAAAGTCTTTAACGTTTCGAGCCTACGCTCTTCAACAGAAAGGAACACAGAAAGAAACAAGGAGAGAAACAAAGAGACACACGTGTCTGTGTATATACATACATACATACACACACACACATATATATATTTTTTTTTTTTCATTTCATCTAGTTTCAGCATGTATTTATATATATATATATATATATATATATATATATATATATATATATATATATATATATATCACATGAGCTGCTAGAAATAGCAAGTTAAAACTCTCCCATATATATATATATATATATACATATATTTCTGCCAGCAGCTATAACAATTAACATCACCAAGAAAACTATTAAACTGGTGAGCTGATGCCTTGAAATAAAAACTCCTTACGATATAATTTATTCCATTCAAGTCGCACAGACAATCCCTTTTTCTTGTGACTCCAGTTTTTCCCCACTGGGAATCTGTACCTAATAACATTGTTGTTTACCAATTGTGATGTGAAATAAAAAAGAATAATAATTAATTCTTCAACTGATCTCATGTAAATACAGTAATTAATGCAGGTTTAACTTACAATATTACTTCCTGAAGGTCAAGAATATTTCGATGTGGGTTTAAATGGCGCATAGCTTGTATTTCTCTTAAGTTGTTGACTTCATGATAACTGAAATAAAAATGAAATCGTTGATGATTAGGGAAGTTATATTTGACAGAAATTAGTAGAGTGTTGGAGAAAATAACTTATGATATCAAGTTATGCCCTTGTCATTATATTGTGTTGTTGTTGGCACTCCGTCGCTTACGACATCGAGAGCTCCAGTTGATCCGATCAACGGAACAGCCTGCTCGTGAAATTAACGTGCAAGTGGTTGAGCACTCCACAGACATGTGTACCCTTAATGTAGTTCTCAAGGGATATTCAGCGTGACACAGCGTGACAAGGCTGACCCTATAAATTACAGGTACAACAGAAACAGGAAGAAAGAGTGAGAGAAAGTTGTGGTGGAAGAGTACAGCGGGGTTCGCCACAATCCCCTGCCGGAGCCTTGTGGAGCTTTAGGTGTTTTCGCTCAATAAACACTCACAACGCCCAGTCTGGGAATCGAAACCGCAATCCTATGACCGCGAGTGTGCTGCCCTAACCACTGGGCCATTGCGCCTCCACTGTTGATGATTAGGGAAGTTATATTTGACAGAAATTAGTAGAGTGTTGGAGAAAATAACTTATGATATCAAGTTATGCCTCTTGTCATTATATTATATATGATAATAATAATAATAATAATATATACCATCACTACCACCTCCATTATTACTATCAATACCATCATCGTTATGCCTTCATTATCATGGAAGATAATGTAGTTTTTGATTAGATATACTTGAAAAATTATTGGGATGGGCACAGCTAGAATAGTTTTGATCATAAAGTTTGCTTAGTCAGGGTTGACCTAGGGTTGAATACCATCAACAACCGCACACCCTATTTTACATTCACCTCTGACCTGTGAACCAGTGAGAGCCCATGTATTTGATCACATGAGCTGCTAGAAATAGCAAGTTAAAACTCTCCCATATAACATGCTACACAATCTTACGAAAGGAAGGCAACACTGGATGATAATGTCATTCTGGAGTGACCGTGCTATGAAAATCAGACGTGACGGTCATGGCTGGAACACATTTGATCATAAGTCCACAGGATCAAGGTTGACCTGGAATCGAACAACAACAACGGTCATCACCAACACTACCACCATCACCATCACCACCAACACCACCATCACCACCAACACCACCATCATCATCACCATTGACAGCATCATCATCATCATCACCATCACGATCATCATCCCTACCTAACAATAACAACAGGTGCATTATCAATCTAATGCCTGGTCTAGATAAATAAAGACAAAATATAAACAAAATAGCCAATCAGACCTTATCTTCGGCTAATTGTTAATCTTCTCCTGTAATCTTCACTGATTAATCTATATGTTAAAAGCATTTCACCACAACTGCACAGTTGGACATCGCCTGCTGTCTTCTAAATATATATGTGTGTGTGTGTGTGTGTGTGTGTGTGTGTGTGTGTGTGTATATATATGTGAGCACATTTGTGTGTGTGTGTGTGTATATATATATATATATATATATATATATATATATATAAATATGTATATATATATGTGTGTGTATATATATATATATATATATATATATATGTATGTATATACACACACACACACACACACACAACGTGCTCACATATATATATATACACACACACACACATGCATATATATATAGATATTTCACTTAGGCATTGCAAAACTAATAACCAGTTGTAAGTTAATGAACTTCATAATATAACCATTATTTTTCTTGTGCCATCTCTTTTTCTTACATATAAGTGTGTGTGTATGTGTTTGTGTGTAGATGTATATGTGCGGACATGGTTGTGTGGTTAAGAAGTTGGGTTCCCAAAAACACGGCTTCAGGTTCAATCTCACCAACGAGTAAAAGATACTTCAATGGGTCTGAACCCAAAATCCATGCCTGTGTCTGAACACATGCTGTTGGTGATTTCTTTGCCTTCTTCGGACTTTTCCCTTTCTTCTTTCCGATAAAGAGCTATGCTCGAAACGTCAAAAACACTCTCTCTTTTTACTGAGTGTCAAGTTAATACGTTCTATGTGCACATTCTATTTTTGTCTATTATTGTTAATTTCATTGTTCACTTATTCGAATTGACTATATACATCAGGCACGTGCCATCGGGAATTACTCAGAGTAGGCAGTTACTCTTTACTCTCTTTTACCTGTTTCAGTCATTTGACTGTGGCCATGCTGGAGCACCGCCTTTAGTCAAGCAAATCGACCCCAGGACATTCTTTGCAAGCCTAGTACTTAGTCTATCGGTCTCTTTTGCCGAACCGCTAAGTTACGGGGATGTAAACACACCAGCATCGGTTGTCAAGCGATGTTGGGGGGACAAACACAGATACACAAACATATACACACGCATACATATATACATATATATATATACATATATACGATGGGCTTCTTTCAGTTTCCATCTACCAAATCCACTCACAAGGCTTTGGTCGGCCCGAGACTATAGTAGAAGACACTCGGCCAAGGTGCCACGCAGTGGGACTGAACCCAGAACCATGTGGTTGGTAAGCAAGCTACTTACCACACAGCCACTCCCGTGCCTGGGGATTTTTATGTAGTAAAACACACACAAAATAAGCAAAACACAGGCGTGCAATTGAGTTGAGGGCAGATTTACTTCTGCCTTTCATCATCATCATCATTATCCAGTGTGTTAAATCTATATTTTGTCCTCATTAACGGGGGTAGCTGGATCTACCTCATTACCATAGCAACTGAGGCAGGGAGGTGCAGACCACCCCAACCTTTGGGCTGGCTGGTTGGTACCCATCTTCCTTTGCTATCATGAGGTTTTTTTGGAGCTGGATTTTCTACGGCGAGCATGCCCTTGCTTACCCCCAATCTCAGTTTCTAGACATGAGTGGTCCCAAGACCAAGGCCTCTACCATGATTTTTAAGAAATGTGGTGGAAAACTAGCTCAGCAAGGCAGGGACGCTACTCCCTGAGACCCCGTTCACAGCCCCTACTAGTTTGTAAAGAAAACAGTGTTATAGGAGTGTACACAGCACATGTACTACAGCAGTACTATGTATAGCTTAAATATGGAGATTGAAAGACAGGGGCAAATTATGCCTACCTAATTATTAAAGGCAATGAGCTGGCAGAATCATTAGCATACCGGATGAAATTCTTAGCGGTATTTCGCTCGTTACTGCTTTCTGAGTTCAAATTTCACCGAGGTCGGGTTTTGCCTTTCATCTTCTTGGGGTTGACAAATTAAGTACCAGTGAAACACTTGGGTTGATGTAATCGACTAGTCCACCCTCCCCAAAAGTTTGAGGCCTTGTCCCTCCAGTAGAAAGGATTATCATTATTATTATTATTATTATTATTATTATTATTATTTGTGTGTGTGTAACTTGGCAGGCAACCTGACTATCTGGCAAGCTGTTGCCAGTGCAACTTCAAAGCCATGTCAGTTTGTATTTCCGATTAATAAACTATACACACACACACACACACATACACACACACATACACACACACATACACACACACATACACACACACATACACACACACATATACATACCATCAAGCTATAACATGTCTACATGTCTATGAGAGATAACATTTCAGAGATATGTAAACTACCTCTTATTGTTGCAATGTCTTGACTGTTTTGTATTGTTTTATTCATTAACTTAAAGTGTGTGTGTGTGTGTGTGTGTGTGTGTGTGTGTGTGTATGTTTGTGTGCATGTGCGTGTGTGTGTGGGTGCACAGGTATGTATACAAGGTGCAGTCCAGAAGTTTTCAGACATTTTCAGGTGAGACATTGATTAATTTCAAGGAAGTACAAAACTCTAATCTTCTTCAAGGTAGGGCCACCTGACTTCAATGTGCTTCTTATGAATCCAACCATTCCTTGAAAACTCCATGGGAGTCCTCTAAGATCAAGGTATCCAGCACCCTTACCACAGCCTCCTTCACCTTCAAAACGATTATCTCTGAAGTTCGCCTGCAGTTTGGAGAACAACCAAAAGTTACAGAGCACAAGATCTAGACCAGGGGTCTTCAACCATTTTTTTATCAATGGACCCCTTGATTACTATTTTATTCTGGTGGACCCGCATTTGCATTCAATGTTTAAAAACTAGTTTTATAGAATCTTCTTTCAAAATTCCTATTTTGTTTTTCACATGTTCACTTGCATAGGTTGATCTGAGTAAAATGTTAGAGAAGGAAGCCAAGCTATTTTTATCTTATGATATTTACTTTGTTTTATATTATACTTTTTTATTGTGCTTTTACTTATTAATTTTTCTATATGTGACAGTGGATTTTCATCGATGAGTTCATGAACCTTGGTTCTTTTCCCTAAAACTATATATATATATATATATATATCATCATCATCATCATCATCGTTTAACGTCCGCTTTCCATGCTAGCATGGGTCGGACGATTTGACTGAGGACTGGCGAACCAGATGGCTGCACCAGGCTCCAATCTGATCTGGCAGAGTTTCTACAACTGGATGCCCTTCCTAACGCCAACCACTCCAATATATATATATATATATATATATATATATATATATAGTGCCACTGGACTGGCTCCTGTGCAGGTGGCACATAAAAAAAAACACCATTTAGTGAAACAGATGAAAGTACTAACCTACGGAAAGACTGTTTCATCTTCTTGCAAGCCCACAGGGTACCATCTTTCACTCTCTCACATTTCAACACCTCAGAGAATGTACCTTCTCCTTTAATGCCAAGAATACGGTATTCTGAAAGAGAAACACACATAAATATTTGCTTAAAATAACATATATTTTTACATTTATTTATTTAACAATATTTAACAAATAGGTTTATTGTCAATTAAAAAATTTCGATTAAAAAACATATATAAAATCAAATTGCCCATAAAAAGTATTTGCTGTCTATGGACCCCCTGTCTCATCCATGTGGACCCCCCGTGGTCCGCGGACCACAGTTTGAAAACCCCTACCCTAAGTCATCTTATATTTTTGCTAGGGTACTCTAAATCATCTTCCTTTTTTGCTGGAGTACCATCAGTCATCTTACATTTTTGCTAGGCTACTCTAGGGTAAATCTTGGCTGTTTCTTCTTGAAGCCCGTCTGTTTATTCCATTATTACAATCCAATATGTAGTCTCAGTTGATGCAAGTTTCCTGTTTTGTTATTCAGTAACTCTACAATTCCTAATAATATTCAGTTATGAAAATATAATGGGATTTTATTTAAACAGCAAATGGCCATGGGGGGGTCCAGTAGAGTAGAACAGGAATTAAAGAGGCCCACAGGTAGAAAATGGTTCAGAATGCAGACAAATAGACAGACATACAGACAGAGAAGCAAGCAGGCAAGCAAGCAAGGAGCCAACCAGCTGGCCAGACAGAGAGACAGACAGACATGCTCTCAGACAGACAGATATATAGATAAATGGATAAACATATAGACAGGCAGGCAGGTAGACAGACAGGTAGAGAGAGAGAGAGAGAGAGAGAGAGAGACAGACAGACAGACAGACAGGCAGGCAGGCAGGCAGGCAGGCAGACAGACAGACAGACAGACAGACAGACAGACAGACAGACAGATAGACAGACAGAAAGACAAACCAGAAAGAGATAGATATATAGATAGATAGACAGACAGACAGGCAGGCAGGCAGAGAGATAGATAGATAGATAGATAGATAGATAGATAGATAGATAGATAGATAGATAGATAGATAGATAGATAGACAGACAGACAGACAGACAGACAGATAGATAAATAGACAGACAGACAGATAGATAAATAGATAGATAGATGATTCTGTGTTAAGAGTGTCCCTGTCTTCTTGTGCATATTAATTGATTAAAAAAAAAGAGTGGTGGGGGGCAAGTCATAGTACAGCAAATTGAATAAACAAGTGACGAACAGCGAATATGTATTTTCTTGCAAACTCCTCAACTTCGTTGGGAGACGAACCATAAATAACTGCAACTGTTTCAAACTGTTTCTATGCAAGATTTATTATTTGATTAAGCCTTTCAGGGAAAGAAAACAGCTGCCATTAAACTGCACGTACATACACTTATGTATGCAAACACACACACTCGCATACGGACTCACTTGCACATGTATACACTCGTATGGATCCATTTACACATATGCAGACTCACTGGCACATACGCACCTGCGCACTCCCTCACTCAATCAAACACAGATTCACGTGCACTTATTCACTCACATGCATGCATACACACACATATACATATGCACTCACATATACATGCGCACACACACACTCTCTCTCTCTCTCTCTCTCTCTCTCTCACACACACACACACACACACATAGACTTATCTATACATGTTTGTAGACATGCAGACATACATAAACACATATGTACAAAGACATAGAAGCGTTCATACAGATGCACACACATACATACACTAACGTGTGTATAAATGCACACATACACACATATACACACACATGTACACACACACACACATACGTACATACATACATTCACACATACATACATACATTTATATATGTAGGTACATATGTATATATATATATATATATATATATATATGTTTGTGAGTGTGTGTGTATTTGCACACACACACACACACACACACACATATTTATATATTATTTAAGTCATCATTTCTTAATGATATCTTAATGAGACACAGAATAACACCAACAGGTACATATATTTGCACACACACACACACAACACATTCATACACACATACACACACTCTTACATATTAGTGTGTGTGTGTGTGTGTATGACTGTGTGTACACATATCCATGCATACACATATTCATCCATTTTACATCAGTTTCTTTTTGTATGTCAGCGTGAATTAAACAAATGCATATTAACATGACAGTATTTTATAACCAGACGCCTTTCCTGTCACTAACCCCTGTCATTTTTCATATTATTGCCAGTTATTCATTTCACTTGTCACTGTCTTTGAAAGCACAGACATTGCATCTGATTGGCTGACAGAGAAGCGTTGACAAACATTGCTGTCTACAGCTAAGCATCTTCATACAACAATATAGAATGCAGATATACACACCACACGTACACACACACACACACATATACACACACACTCAATATATATATATATATGAGAAAAAGAAGAAAATGGAGAAATTGACATATAGACATAAGTTTATTCAATGATATTCCAATTAAAATAAAACGATAAAAATTTCATTTTATATTAATTGGAATATCTTTGAATAAACTGAAGTCTATTCTCCATTTTCTTCTTTTTTCTCATTCATAAATATTTAAATACCTATATATACATCAATGCAAAACTAAAGTATTTAGTTTCACTGGAAACTGGTATAAACCGGAGAACTAGGATGCAAACATCCCTTAAAGGATTATGTTGTTTGTCTTGTTTCCCATTTGTGTCTTTCGTTGTGCGGAAAAAATAGTTCATATTCCATGCACTCGTACTTCGTATTTTTTTTGTTGTACACGTTTTATGACGTCCTGTGCCCACATTGTGCAGGTGGCACATAAAATACACTATTTCGAGCGTGGCCGTTGCCAGTACTGCCTGACTGGCCCTTGTGCCGGTGGCACGTAAAAGCACCCACTACACTCTCTGAGTGGTTGGTGTTAGGAAGGGCATCCAGCTGTAGAAACTCTGCCAGATCAGATTGGAGCCTGGTGCAGCCTTCTGGCTTGCCAGTCCTCAGTCAAATCGTTCAACCCATGCTAGCATGGGAAGCGGATGTTAAACGATGATGATGATATATTATTTATATTATTATATGATTGAATGCCATGTGTAACTGTGAAATATGTTTTAATTTCATTATGTCAGAGATAAATTTTGATAAATCTGATAAAGTCAATTTCTTGGATACACTCTGACCACAATCTATGGGTTGTTGTCATGTGTTCTGGTAGTGGGCGAATCCAGCACATCGAAATTGTAGGGCGTGACATGTTCAATACTGTATATACCCTCCCTGGGTGTTCAAAATGATCATACACCATCGGTACATGGAGTGCAAGAGGTGGTTCACAAAAGCCATTGGCACCTGTGCCCACACCCTGAGGAAAGCTGCCGCCAGTTCCACGCAAGATGTTGGCCTTGGGACCATCTGGTTCAGGCATCTCTGAGATTTCATCTCGCAGGTGTTCAATTGGGTTCAAATCCGGGTTGAGAGCTGGCCATGGCATGGTTCTGATGTTGTACTGATGCAGGAAGTCCATGGTGATCCTGGCCGTGTGGGAGGGAGCATTGTCCTGCTGGGACACATGGCTATGGTGACATACGGAGACGGGCATGATGTGAGGTCTTAGGATCTGGTCAACGTAGCCCTGCACTGTGATGCCATTTCCTCTGCCGGCACCGACATTTTGGAACACATTGGCCCACTTCTCTGATTCAGGCCTCTAGCACCCAAAGCCATGATGCTTTGGCCACCCCAAGCCATGATGCTTTGGCCACCCCAAGCCATGATGCTTTGGCCACCCCAAGCCATGATGCTTTGGCCACCCCAAGCCATGATGCTTTGGCCACTCCAAGCCATGATGCTTTGGCCACCCCAAGCCATGATGCTTTGGCCACTCCAAGCCATGATGCTTTGGCCACCCCAAGCCATGATGCTTTGGCCACCCCAAGCCATGATGCTTTGGCCACCCCAAGCCATGATGCTTTGGCCACCCCAAGCCATGATGCTTTGGCCACTCCAAGCCATGATGCTTTGGCCACCCCAAGCCATGATGCTTTGGTCACCCCACGCGTCTCTCTCCATGACACATGGGTCTCTGTAGTGTCCACCCCTCCTGCACCACACACTCAATCTGCCATCCAAGGCGGAAATGCAGTACTGGCTCTCATCAGAGAAGACTAGCGACCTCCATTGTTGATGCTGCCAATGTCAGTGCTGTGGAGCCCACTGTAGTCATGCCTGATGGTGGCAGGAGGTGAGGACGGGCCCTCAAACAGGATGACGGCAACACAGGTTGTTGGCAGCCAGTCGATGTCATACCTTGTCATTGCTGATGGGACACTACCCAGTGCCAATGATCTCGCAAGCTGTCACGCTGGCCGGTCAGAAGCGATCACGGAAGTGTTGTAGGTGGATGAAACAATCTTGCCTGAGCATGATCACCCAGGGGCGCCCTCTGCGAGCACAGTCCATTTTGGATTTTTTATTTTTTTATTTTTTTGAAAGTGTCAAAGCAAACAGTGCAATAAAAAGGTAATGAACAATAATACATATCTACAAACATAAAGCAACACCCCTCCTGGACACACACAAACACACACACACACATGTATACATATACACATACTCACATATACAATAATATACGTTTTCACTGCAGTTAAAAATTAATCAAAGAAGTGAAAAAGCAACAAAAATAAAAGCGTGAGAAAAATGATAAAAAAAAATATTTGATGTATAAAAAACAAATTCCAATTAGTAATATTACACTAATTGGGTTTAAAAATTTAAAAAAAAAGACCAAAATTTGTTTTTTATTTTTTATTTTTCATATATATTTGATGTTGTTATTTCAGGTTGTTGAACAGATATATTGATTGATTTTGTATCACTGGCAGATTCTCATTAGGGTAGCAATAGGACACATAGACTCAATGTGTGTAAGTGCATGTGTGTGAGTGTGTGTGGGGGGGGGGCACGCATGTGTTCATATAAGAGAGAGAGAGAGAGAGAGAGCATACATATGTATACATATATGCGTGTGTTTGTGTGCATATATGTGTGTATGTATATATATATATATATATATATACACGTCCTCACTTTGTTGTTTTTTTGCTTTTTTGTTATTGTTTTTTTTAACTATATATATATATATATATATATATATATGCATGCACTTATTCATATGTATATGTATGTACATGAACACACACACACACACACACATATATATAAACATATATATAAACATATATATATATATATGGGAGAATATACAAATAATAACAACAGACGAGGACAGGTGGTGTAAATAACAAAAGGATGTATTAGTATGACGCTTGGGAATACGGAAAGTCTTTGACGTTTCGAGCTACGCTCTTCAACAGAAAGAATACGGAGACAAGGAGAAAAACACGGAGAAAAAAAATTGAATAGTGTTCAGTCAACGGATATATTAGGGTGTTCGGAAAGCAATTGTGTTTTTTCACCACTATGAAATATGAATCAACCAATCATATCAGAGCATGGGAAATGTCTGGAAATTTATATCATCCATTCAATCCAGCAGTGTGTCGTTCATGGTTATTTTGGAAATTAACCCCATAAACTTTATAAGAACTTTATGAAACAACGTAATTTGCTAGGCTAGCTATCATCAGCAGGAAAGCTAAAATTAACATATAAAATTATTTTACTTTTGCTGAAAATCGCTTGAAACCATGGTTCAGGAAATAGATGGTAAATGTTTTTATTTTTCATTCCCTTTCGAAATTATCCCTGCCAGAGCTCAATAAACACACACAACACTGCGATCCTCCAACTACGAGTCCGCTGCTCTAACCACTGGGCCATTGCACCTCTATATTATATTATACTATATTATATCATAATATATTATTATATTTAGTTTCAAGTTGTGAAACTTTTTCTGTTATATACTACTGTTTTTTTCTTTTATTATTTTTTCGGGTTTTTTTTTGTGCTTTTTGTTTGTTTTTTTTCACTAGAACTGTCTCTCCTGCACATAATCTTTCACACATTTACATACAACATTCATTATACAGTTTATTATACATTTTTTTTTTTTCTAATGTCTACCGATCAGCCAAGATCAGTTTCCATCAAGCTCTGATAGAGTATTGCTACTTCATATAGGCAGTTGTGATTTTTATCATTTCTTTATCATTTATGTGTTTAAATGGCTTCCGGAAGAAACAGCAAGCAAATTTGCAGCAACATTTAAATTGAAAATTATTTGAAACTACACAGAAACCAAATAACTGCATTGCAGCAAGAGATTTTCTTGTTTTTTTTTTCAGTAAAAAACTTGTGAAAGACTGGAGAAAGATATGGAATCGTGCTCAGAAAAATGCGAAAACGTAAGAGCACCAACAAACGTAAAATGAGAAAACCAAGCAAGTGGTCAGAACCAGAAAAAAAAATAGATGCTGAGAAGATACCGGAAAACTCACCAAACAAGAAAATGAGTCATTCATAAAGACATTCAAACTTATTGACCTAACCACTACCATCATCATCTTCATTGATATTTGATGTCTGTTTCCCATGGTGGCATGGGTTGGACAGTTGGAAGGTTTGAGAGTTTGATAGGAACTGGCAATCCAGGAGACTGTACGAAGCCCTGCCATTTGCATTAGCATAGTTTCTACAGCTGGATGCCCTTCCCAAAGTCAACCACTTTACAGAGAATACTGGGTGGTTTTTACGTGGCACTTAGCATCAGTGAAGTCATCAAGTAAGTTGTAAGACAAGACCCCCTTAAGTGAGTGGTGGAGTGGTATTGAGAGGCAGGAAAAGGTGTCTTGCAGTAGAGAAGAAACATGGCTGCCTCAAGGGCGAGAGAGAGGGACTGAGTGAGAGAGCGGGTAACAGAAGGAGAGAAAGGGAAGGAAGGGAGAGGAAGAGAGGGAGAGGTATACTGGCAGCTTATGCCAGTATAGAAAAAGTATCTGATTAGATATTTATCTCTCCACCCTGAAAATGGAAGCCAATCTACCTGACATTTATATGCTTCCACTACCAGTTGCATATCCTTGACTTTTTGTGAACTACATCTGCCAACAGAAACAGGAAGAAAGAATGATAGAAAGTTGTGGTGGAAGAGTACAGCAGGGTTCGCCACCATCCCCTGCCGGAGCCTCGTGGAGCTTTAGGTGTTTTCGCTCAATAAACACTCACAACGCCACGTCTGGGAATCAAAACCACGATCCTATGACCGCGAGTCCGCTGCCCTAACCACTGGGCCATTGCGCCTCCACTAGCTCATTAGCTCTTATTAATATAATATCAGTATTATAGCTAATTAGATGTTAAAGGACAACACAATTCAATACTAAATGCATAAGTATTTATATAAATATAATATATACAAGAGTGTGCATGCATGCGCGTGTGTGTGTGTGTATATGTGCATGCACACGCGCATGCATAAAAGTATATAGTGCTGTTACTAAAGTGGGTTGATTAGATCTTGAAAGAAGGCAAAATTAACATGAATACAATATACAAGTCTAATAAGCATAATGGATGGATTATATCTGAAGAGAAAAACGAAATTCTATGCGAAGAACAAG
>NC_142938.1:12787018-12797018 GCF_046866305.1 Octopus bimaculoides
CCTCATCTACAGAATTCATATTTTTTCCATCCAAATGATTTTGAAGACAGCAGAATAAATGATAACCAGATGGGGCAATGTCTGGCAAATATGGTGGGTGGGGCATTGTTACCCCATTCAATGACTTTTGGGACATCCTGTATATCCCTTATGACCGATCTTACCAACTGGTTTCCAACTAAGGCGTTCAACGAAGTGTTAGGTAACAGTCCAATTATGTAACCCTGCACTCATCAGAGGTAACTGTTATGGAATGAAATGCAAGAGTCCTTTTCTCTCCCTGAATACTACTCCCCCTAGTGGAGGGTCTTGCCCTGTAAATCACTTGGTGACCTCACTGCTGCTGCTGGTGCCATGTAAAAACCACCCAGTACACTCTGTAAAGTGGTTGGCATTAGAAAGAGCTGTACAAATTATGCCCAAAACAGACAGCAGAGCCTTGTATAGTCTTCTGACTTCCCAGTTGCCGTCAAAGCGTCCTACCCATGCCTGCCTGGAAAACAGATATTAAATGATGATGATGATGATGATGAAGAGGAAAATGATTGACAATAACTTTTTTAAGTTTCACCAGGCATCGGGGCATCAGACTGTCTGACAAAACCCATTTTCTTGTACAAATATATGTGATACTTGACTTAAAGGTACTGAGTGATATAATAATTAATACTCAACTGTTTTTATAAATGACTATGCATAAAAACAAACATCATACACACACACACACACACACACATTTACTTATGTATGTATGTATATATGTATGTATGTGTGTGCTTCACACATCCATTTCCAAGCAAGTTTTACCTATATATATATATATATATATATATATATATATATATATATATATATATATTTATATATATTATGTACTATACAAACACACACAAACACACATACACATACACACACACAAAAGACCTTCGGGTAGTTCAAAGAGATGCTGACAAGTCACTGTTGACTTATAAACACAAGATTGAGGTATTAATAGATTATAATAAATATTATATTCCTATGACTACTACCACCATTACTACTACTACTACCACCATTACTACTACTACTACTACTACTACTACTACTACTGCAATGAACTATTTGCTGACCAGACTGCTTCAATATTTTACTGAGAATATGGGGCGGGGGGTAGGTGGAGGAATATCTAGAAACAAATTGGTAACAGAAGTAGAAAATATAAAGAAACAAACAAAAATTATAGAAAGAAAGAAAGAAAGAAAGAAAGAAAGAAAAATGCGAAGTAAGAGAGAGAAATAGCCAGATAGAGAGATGGAAAAAGTGCAAGAGAGAGAGAGATGAAGAAATGACAGGTGACAAAGTGAAAGAGTGACTGAGGAAATGAGAAAGTGAGTGAGGGAGAAAGAGAAAGAAAAAGAGGAAAATGAGAGAGAGAGAGAGAGAGAGAGAGAGAGAGAGAGAGTATGGAAGAGTTAAGACTGTGAGAAAGATTATGAGCTTAAATTACAGATTGTTATATAAACATGCAGTGTTGAGATGTTATTATATAACATCAACAGACACAGAAATGAACAATATTTACTGTCTTAGATTGATTGCTAAGAAAAGGCACAAGATAGAACCGAAGGCTTTGATATCAACACATCACTAACTCAGGTGTGTCTCTGACTTGTAGCCATATTTTATTGAGCCTAGGTGCTTGAAGGAACAGGAACAGGTGTGGATGTGTGGAAAAGACGGTTGCTTCCTGATTACATGGTTTTTGGGTTCAGTCCTACTGTGTGGTGGTAACTAGGGCAAATGTTTTGTGCCAAAGAGTCGACCAAAACCTTATTAGCAGATTTAGATATATCAGATGTGGTTGTTTAGTAAGAAGCTTGCTTCCCAACCGCATGGTTCCAGGTTCAATCCCACTGTAACAGTTTTTATATGTCACAATCTAACTTGATACCGGTTGTTACACATGTTTATACTTTTATCATGTGCTATGTATGTATACATGGATAGATAAATAGATAGATAGAGAGAGAGAGAGAGAGAGAGGGATGGATGGATGGATGGATGGATGGATGGATGGATAGATAGATAGATAGATAGATAGATAGATAGATAGATAGATAGATAGATAGATAGATAGATAGATAGATAGATAGATACATTTCTTTTATTAGCCACACAGGGCTCAACGAAGATGGGACAAATACAATGTAGAGCTTTTCTTTTTGGGAGGGGGAAGGAAGGAAAAAAAAAAAAAAAAAAAAAAAAAAAAAAAAAAAAATTGGTGGTGTCGATCAAAAGGGATCGTAGGAAGGGAAAAAGGGGCAGTTCGATCAAAAGGGATCGAAAAAAAAAGAAAAGGAAAGGCCGATCAATAGGGATCGTGTATCACACAGTAATGTTCTCGTGTAAAAAGAGGGGAGGACAGTTTAGGTTTAGCCGTGGAAGGAAAAGCCCACGGAAAAGACCACGGTAACCTTGGTCAATATTCTCATTGAAGAAACTATAACAGTAAGTGACTCTCTTTTGCCTTTTTGTTTTATTTTTTTTTCTTGTTCATAGGGTTATGCTCAAGATGGCTCCGTCGTTCACACGTGCCATCCTTGCTACATTCACCCATCTTTTTTTGAAGCATTCACTAGACAAGACTTCCCTTTCTACTCTCAACTTCCTCTTCAGGTGATACTTGAAGAAGTTGATGAGAGATTGCCCAGAGAGGAAAGTCTTTGTCTCTAGACCTTTCAGACGCGTCCACCATACACATTCTTTCGCCATAGCCACAAGTACGATGAAAATGGCTCTTCCTTCCCGTTTAAAGGAAGGAGGCGCGACAATATTCACGATAGACTCGGCTGATAGACCGACTCGTCCCACACGCGATAGCAGTTGTTCGACGTAAGCCCACAGCTCGGAAATGGTGGGACACTGTACGAGTGCGTGCAGAACGGTTTCGTCGCTCTGCCGGCATCTCGGACAGGTCGGCCCCGTGTTTCTCGAGCCATGCCTGTAGAGCTTATCCCGAACGGGTAGTGCTTCTCGATAGCACTGCCAGGCCAGGGATCTCTGGAAGTTGTCCATAGGTCCCGGCCCGAAGGTCGTCTTAAACAGGCGGGTCAGGTATTCCTCGTCGACGCCCAGGTTCGCCCCGAGATCGTCGTCGTACCTTCCCTCCACTAATCCACTATAGAATGCGTTAGTTGTGATGCAGTCGCTCAAGGTTGACCCGGGTTGTTGGAGTTGCCGAAGAGCAGCGCGACACTCGCGGTGCCATTCGCCCTTCCTCGGCCTCTTCTTGATCCATGACTGCAGTTCGGTCATGGAGACGAGCTGCGGGAAAGCGCGCCGCACAAACGGTGACCACACCTGTTCACCGCTGTCTACGTAGAGCCGGAGATGTCGCAGTCTCAGCGCGTGTCTGCGCATCATCAACCACGGCATGCCCAGTCCTCCTTTTAACGGGTGTTGGCAGCAAACGGATCGCCTAACCATCGGAACGCTTCCTTTCCACAAGAAGCGGAAGAGGATGCGCTCCAGTTTGGTGATGGTAGGGTCGGGACAAGGAACGACGGTCAGGCGGTAGTAGATGACGGACGCGATGTACGTGTTCGCCACCTCCGCCCGACCTTTCAGGGAAAGCTTCCTCTCGGCCCATTGCCGGGCTAGAGTGGCCACCCTTCTCGTTATCTCGTCCCAGTTCTTCTCCGTTTGGAGGTCTGGACCAAACCAGACCCCGAGCATCTCAACCGGACCGTCAGTCCAACGTCCCACGACGGAGGCGCTACTTGACGGCATGGGGTTGCTTCTCCAGGTGCCGAGCCGCAAGCCCACTGACTTATCCCGGTTGATTTTCGCTCCCGTTACCGCTTCGTAGTCTCTCAGTGTCTCGCCGACAAGCTCGATGTGCTTTTGGCTAGACACTATGACGGTGACGTCGTCCGCGTATGCCGACACGCTCGTCCCGCATCCCAACTCTCGCGGGATGCCCCTCAGCGTCGCCAGCTTCCGCAGTAGTGGCTCGAGAGTCAACACGTACAGAAGCGACGAGAGGGGGCATCCCTGACGGACCGAACGTGCAATGTCGAAGGGTCTTGATAGATGCCCATTGACGCGAACTACCGAACGGATGCCTCTGTACAAGGCAGCCATCCAGCCGCGGAAAATGGGACCGAAGCCGGCTGCTATGAGGACAGCCTCCAAGTATTGATGGTCTACCCTATCGAAAGCTTTCGATTGATCTAAATTGATCAGGGCCCCACCCATGCCAGGTTCCTTAACTACCCTCTCTATGATGTAGCGCATCAGATGGAGGTTGTCATGGATGCTCCTGCCCGGCACCGCGCACGTTTGCGCCTTGCCGATCAGTTTCTCGATGACAAGCGCCAACCGCTTGGCTAACACCTTGGCCAAAATTTTCAAGTCTGCATTGAGCAGAGTGATGGGCCTAAAGTTATCTATGACGTCCCCCTTGTTTGGATCTTTCTTCAGCAGCGTTACGGCTCCTCGACTCACAAAACCGGGAATGCTCCCGTTTTGCTGCCAGTTGCAGTACACCGCCACCAAGACGTCTCCAAACAAGTCTGGCTTACAGTTGTAAAGCTCGTAGGGCAGACCATCCAAACCCGGAGATTTGTCCCTCGAGCATCCCGCCATCGCGTCCCTCACTTCCGCCGCCGTGATGGCACCTTCGCAGCACTCCGCCTCTCTTGCCGAGAGTCGTGGCAGGCTGTGCAGGTAGGCACTGAAGTCCACCCTGCGTTCTCGCTCGCCATTCGTCCCAAACAGTCGAGCAAAGTGCCGCTGAAAGGCCTCACACATTTTGCTTGGCTCGAGCAGTTCGCGCCCCTGTTCGTCCACCAGAGACCGAATGGTGGCTTTGTTGCCCTGTTGCGCCTCCGCCACCCGGGCCTCTCGTGCGGCTCCAACACCTTCGTTTCTTAGAGCACGCATCCTAGCCCTGACAACGCACCCTTCGTGTTTGGCGTTGAAGTGTTGGTCAAGGGCCAACCTCGCCGCCAAAACGTCGGATGCGATGCCACTTCTAATTGCCTCTTCTAGCTTCTTAACTAGTTCACCCTCTACTCTGTTTCTGTCTATGGCTAGTGCTTTGCTATACCTAACCGCTTCTGCTTTTATTGCTCTCTTGAGGGCAAACCACCATTTGTTATTGATGATGGCTCCTGTCAAAGCCCTCTTTACTAACGTGCTAATCCGGTCTCTGAAAACTGGTCTCGACGGGAAAGACGCGTTTAGTTTCCAGTAACCGGAGCCCTGCCTATGTGTCTTATCTAAGTCTAGCGTACACGTCACAAGTTTGTGATCCGTGTAGCTGACTATGTGAAATTGTGGACACCCTATGCTATCTCTATCTACTCTCCTACACAGTATTCTATCTAGATACGATCTCGACGACCCGATGCGGTTTGTCCATGTCCACATTGGCGCATTCGGGTAATCGAGTCGGTACCTGTCAGACAGTTGAAAGCGTCTGAGCAGGTCTTTGAGGCATTTGCATCCCCGTCTATTCCTATCTCTGCCAACATAGTCTAGATGCGTGTCCAAGGTAGCATTCCAATCCCCCACTAAAAGTAAAGGACGAGACGTTCCTAGGAATACTTCTAGACGTCGAAAGAAATCCGGCCTACCTGTTAAAGGTGGTGCGTATACTGATATGAGTCGAAAAGCACACCCATCGCTGCCATCGACATCCAGAACAACCAATCTACCCTCCGGGTCTATGAATACTGTCTTTACTTCGAGATCCAGACTCTTGCGAAAGAGTACCGCCGTGCCACTACCGCCCATTCTCGGCAGACAGGGAGAAAAATAAATGTTAAACTGTCTGCCAAACATGGACGATAGGGCCCGCGTATCATGGAGTCTGGTCTCGCTTATGGCTATGATTTCTAGTTTATGTGACTTTATGTCATTTAGGAGGTACCCTTGTTTCCAAGGGGACCCCAAGCCACGCGCATTTACACAACCAATCTTGAGCATCATTTTGATTTGAGTGTTAAAGTTTTATAAAGAGAGTCACTTACCGTTTGAGAGTTTTTGTGTCTCCTCCTTCGGGTTTTCTTCGAGGAGATCACTATATAGTTTTTTCGCCAGGTATTTTTGGCATTTGCCAACTGCCTTTGGAAAAATAGATTTTAGTGTGTGGTGCAGGGTTGGTGTTATGTGTAGTATTTTGATGTGTTCTGGCGGTGTTGTGTATGGGTGGTTGCTGGTTTTTATGTCTTCGTTTGTTATGTTTGTTTTTGTGTTGATGTATTCCATCAACTCTGAGTTTTTTGTGTTGATGGCAGTGAGCATTGTGTGTGTACTTGCTTTTGGGGTTTTGTTGCTTGTGTTGTAGTTGTGTGTGCTTGTGTTGGTGTCTGGAGTGTTTTCGGGAGTTGTGTATCTCCCTGCTTTGTTTGTGTTTGCTTTTCTTTTCTTGCTCCTCTTCCTCCTTCCTTTCTGGGCTATTTGCCATTCCTCATTACTTTCATCTTCCGACGAAGGTTCTGAGGAATCGGAAGGGGGTAGGGGCAAATTGTGAGCGTCTGTGTGTGCTTGTGTGAGTGGTTGTGTTGCTGTTTTTGTTGGTGCTGATGGCTTGTTATTTGTGTGAGGTGTGTGTGATGTGGGGGAGGGGGAAACAGTCTTGGAATTTTCTTTCTTTTCCCCTGCTTCCTCACTTGTTGTTTTTGCAGATGCTGTTGTCTTCTCAGTTGCCAGTGTTGCTTGTGTTTCTCTTGTTTTGATTGTTGATGGTGGTGTTGGTAGTAGGGTTTTTTTTCCGGGTTTTGGTGGTTGCCCTTGTTGCTTTTTTTGGTTGGCGGCGGTTGGGCAACTGTCCTTGAGGTGTGCCTCGCTGCCGCATACATAACAACGTGGCCGCCTTCCTTCCACCACTACATATAACTTGTGGTCCTTTGCCAGTTGGATGTGTGTGGGGATCTTTTGGCACTCCTCTTCAGTGATATGGAGGAGGACTTCGACTTTTTTTCCCCCTTCCCAGTTTTTCTCCTCTGCAGTAGCAATTTCTAATATATTTGCCTCCTCCATTTCGAGGCATATAGAACCTACTATCCACTGGGTTTCCACTTGTGAAGGGACATTCTTTACTGTCACCTTCGTCACTCTCTGTCCAAGATAACTCGGTATCATCACCAAGTCATCTGTGTGGAGAGAGAGTGTTGAAAATTCCTTCGCTAACTGTTCGCTCTTAAAGCGTACTAGGACCGTGGCAAATTTTCGTCCCCAAGTAACATGACTTTGAAAGGGCCATATCGGTTTGAGACAAATCTCAATTTTTTGGGTGGAGAAACTCTCCGGTCGCTTCGTTTTCTTGTTGATAAGTCTGTATGATATGTGCTTCTTGTTTGTATTTTCAATAATTGCTTTTGGTATGTGTATTTGTACAGTGTCACCTTCTTTCGTGAGAAGGGATTTTGTGTCATTGATTTGTTTTTGGGTGAATGTTAATATTGTTCTTTTTTCTTTCGTTGCATCGGCAAAATTTGTTTTTGTGATGCTGGCAGATATGTTGTTTGTGGCGTTTGTGGTGTTGTTTATCTTGTTCGTCTTGTAGTTGTTGATGGTGGTATTGACAGTGGTGTTGGTACTGCCAGGTTCAAAGGTGGTGGTAGTGGCGGCAGAGTTTGTCGAAGTAGTGGTGGTGTTGGTGTTGAAGGTCGGTGTCCTGTTGTTGTTGCTGTTGTTATTGTCACTGGTAGTAGCAGTGGTGAGGACAGTGGTCGTGTTAGCAAGGACATTTGTGTCGTTGTCGTTGTTGTTGCTGTTGTTGTTGTTGTCTTTGTCGTTGTTGTTGTTGTTGTCACTGGTGACGGTGGCAGGCAAGACTGCTGTAGCAGCAGAGTTTGTACACGTGATGGTGGTAGTGGTGGTGGTTGAGGCAGCAGCAGTTGACTCAGAATCATTGCTCTTCTTCATCACTTGTCTGCGTTCATGCGGAACGGCATTAAGTGTTTTCGCCTCTGGCATTAGGAGCGGGAAGTCGGCCTCGTTGAAAACCTTAGCCATATTCGTTTTAAAGAATATGGCTAGGAACGAGGAAGATATGTTTGAATTTTTGGAAATAAGGCTCTAAATAGAGCTATTTCCGATTTGAAAAATATATGTTCACGAAGTATTTTGTGTTATACACAACTTATACAAAATTTTAAAACAAAATAGGTCTTTTAAGAGGTGAAAAATGCAACTTACATGGGAGCCGATGTGTCTACCGTCCGTCCATGATGATAGATAGATAGATAGATAGATAGATAGATAGATAGATAGATAGATAGATAGATAGATAGACAGACAGACAGAGAGATAGATAGATAAATGGATGGATGGCTGGATGCATAGAGAGAGAGAGAGAGACAGACAGACAGACAGACAGACAGACAGACAGACAGACAGACAGACAGACAGACAGACAGACAGACAGACAGACAGACAGACAGACAGACAGACAGATAAATAGATAGATAGATAGATAAAGAGAGAGAGGGAGAGAGAGAAGGATGGCTGAATGGATGGATGGGTGGGGGGCAGTTGTGTGTATGTATATATGTGGGCATGAGTTTAAACTGCATCCGGTAGCAGGGCTCTGGATATGGCTTTACTAAATGCAAATAGCTCTGACACCCATACTTCCATACCGTCCGAGGTCTGCTAAAATATTCATTTGTCATTCTAGCATTATTCACAGCACCAACATATACAGTATTTGTTACATTCTTCACTGGTGATATGGGAAAATAGAGAGGACACTGATATCCATATTTCATGTCGGGTCAACAATTTTCCTTTGTTTGACTAACAAATATGAACACATTTTCTGATCAAGCTTCATTCCAATATGTCGCAAGAATGTTGTGACCACGTCTAACTGTATCTTGGTGTCATGAATATTATTCAAGTACAGCTTAGGACCATCAACAAAAGTGGTGTGGGTAACGTTTATTTATCTTTCATCTACAAATCCCACCATGTAACCTTTGCATTTCCTTAGCAGACATGACAAGGTTTCCACTGTGAGGACATAAAACATTACAGATAAGCTATCACCCTGAAATATTCCTGTTGATAGCCTCGTTCTGTTGGTGATAACAGTAATAGCTCCAGTTGTTATCAATGGCTCTGTAGACCATGTCGTTGCCAATCTTTTAATGCCATCGACTATAACAGGCAAAGAACGAATCAAGTTCCGATTAGAGAGCAAATATTTAAGAAAAAGTGGAAGTGTATTGCTAGCACAATTAGAAAGGACACACCAAATGCAGCAAAAAGTGCTTTACAGTGAAATCCGGATGGATATAGAAAGAGGGGTAGGCCTAAGAACTTGTGGCGTAGATCAACACAAAAGGAACTAGAGAAAGGGGGACATTCATGGCAGAGTTTAAGTACAGAAGCGAGAAATTATGTGACATGGAATTCAATTATAAGTGGCCTATACTCCGCGTTGGAGGGTTAAAGGCAAGAGGTGAAGAGAAGATAACAGTTGGAACCTTGACAAGGCATAATGATTCTATAATCCATGAAGGAAGAACAGAGTCAAATGTCTCCATACAGTTCAGTCACAGTGTCGGTAAGTTAGTTTGAGAGGTTGTTTTGCTTCCTTGAGGAAAACTTTGTAGATGAGAAACTGTTCGACACACAACCAGACACGACCCAGGCACCCGTTCACCATCCCGATACTTCATTGCATGTTTCACAGTGATCATGGAGGAATGCATTCAAGCAACCTGCCTATAATTTTTAATCACATTTAGATTTGGTTCACATGCGTTTGTTTCTTTGATACTAGTGTTATGCATGAAACTACCAGCCAGACTGGCACAGCAAGTTCAGCATTCATTTTTTCATTTTTTTCTCTCTCTCTTTTTTTGAACAGGTTAACAAGAGCTGCCATGTAGATGTTAACAAGAGCTTTCCATACCAATAATTAACTATCAGGTTTCTCCAAGGTGATTTTTCCATTCAGTAGTTTTTTGCAACAACTGTCAGGAGGACTTCGCTGTTGATGTTA
>NC_142938.1:12802018-12827018 GCF_046866305.1 Octopus bimaculoides
CCGAGTTTGATTCCAAGTAGTGACCTGAACAATAATAATAATAATAATAATAATAATAATAATAATAATAATAATAGCATCGAAAAATACCTTAGGAATGAGAACCCAGGTTCGAAATTTCCCCAAGACACCTGAAGAAGGGTGGAGGGTATATCAGCCGAAACGTGTTAACAAACAAGATGAGGACAAATATCTGTCAAATGTAAATAATGTAAATAATGCACATAATTTATAGGTGCAGGAGTGGCTGTGTGGTAAGTAGCTTGTTTACCAACCACATGGTTCCGGGTTCAGTTCCACTGCGTGGCACCTTGGGCAAGTGTCTTCTACTATAGCCTCGGGCCGATCAAAGCCTTGTGAGTGGATTTGGTAGACGGAAACTGAAAGAAGCCCGTCGTATATATGCATATGTATGTATATATATGTATATATAAGTGTGTGTTTGTGTGTCTGTATTTGTCCCCACACCATCGCTTGACAACCGGTGCTGGTGTGTTTACGTCCCCGTAACTTAGCTGTTCAGCAAAAAGAGACCGATAGAATAAGCACTATGCTTACAAAGAATAAGTCCTGGGGTCGATTTTCTCGACAGAAATGCGGTGCTCCAGCATGGCCACGGTGAAATGACTGAAACAAGTAAAAGAGAATAAAAGAGTAAAAGATAATTCCTCATCTCTTAAATATAGAACTGTATTTGTTACATGTGTTTAATAACACTTTGACTCGTTTCCACAGCTTTGTGGGGTGTAGGACTTGTCCACATCATCAATTGTTCAGATTCAGAGTGAAGAGAATCTGAGAGACCTTTAAAAAAAAAGGCTTCGAGGTGAGAGCATTTAGAACATCATTGGTTAGTTCAGGTCACATGGTTCTTTTGTCTAGCCTAGGGGTATCAGTTCTTTGACTGGAGGCTGGTGTGGTAAAGCAAACAAGATGTTAGCACCAGTTTAGTCAGTCAAGATTTTGGTAGGGTATGGTAAATCAGCAACTGCAGTTACCACATGGAGTGATGACCAATTTGATTTGGTGTCAGGTTATGTGTGAGTTTGCGTGACCCACATGAATCATAGTTGGCTGTAAATCTTTATGAGCAACAGAGATTATCCACCCTGAGATTGTGCATGAGCCAGCTTGGCCCAGGGTGGCATATGTGGATCGTTAACAGCCAATGACTTGAAGTCCTTGTTATATTTTGGGATAGTCATTTTCTTTTTCTTATTTTTTTTATTGCCCACAACGGGCTAAACATAGAGGGGACAAACAAGGACAGACAAAGGGATTAAGTCGATTACATCGACCCCAGTGTGTAACTGGTACTTAATTTATCAACCCCGAAAGGAAGAAAGACAAAGTCGACCTCGGTGGAATTTCAACTCAGAGCGTAGCACCCGGCATGCTAACGTTTCTGCCTGCTCGCCGCCATTACCCATATTGTATCTGCCTTACATGCACTATCCACTTTATCCGATCCTTCCTTTCCAGAACATCCCTCTGGAATTCATTCCTTGCTGATGTTTTTTTGGGGGTTTTTTTCCTGTGAGCATTAACCTTACAACTGTTCAAGACTAATATTAATTGCAATGAGTCACCTATCTTGGAGGGCCTACCTTTCATTATAGTTTTGGTTGACTGCAACACAGATCTGGAAAGACTAAAAAACATCAGCAAAGTTTACTTTGAACACATAAGAAATATGCTTGACCGGCTAGATATAGCAACTAAATTCCCCCAAAAGGAGGTGGCTGTGTGGTAAGTAGCTTGCTTACCAGCCACATGGTTCCAGGTTCAGTCCCACTGCGTGGCATCTTGGGCAAGTTTCTTCTACTATAGCCTCAGGCCAACCAAAGCCCTGTGAGTGGATTTGGTAGATGGAAACTAAAAGAAGCCCATCGTATATATGTATTTATATGTATGTGTTTGTATGTCTGTGTTTGTCCCCCCAACATCACTTGACAACTGATGCTGGTGTGCATATGTCCCCATAACTTAGTGGTTCGGCAAAAGAAACCGATAGAATAAGTACTAAGCTTCGAAAGAATAAGTCCTGGGGTCGATTTGCTCAACTAAAGGCGGTGCTCCAGCATGGCCACAGTCAAAAGACTGAAACAAGTAAAAGAGTACCATTTTAAATTAGGAAAGGATGTATAAGAAAAAGAGAATGAAGAACAACTTGTAACACTGAAATGAGTCTTTGACTTGCAAATATCATGTGTGTGTGTGTTATGTGAGTGAGGGCTTGTTTCTGCATATTTTCACATTGTTTCCAGTTGACCAAACAACGATTATGTATTTTTTTACATGTCTTGTAAACAATATGTCCAGCAACTCAGTGATTTAATTGGTTTCAATGTGGGAATATAAATAGCCACCTTGAAGAAAAAAACAGTAAGGTTGGCAGCAGGGAGTGACATCTGGCTGTAGAATGGTGTCTAAATAAGTTTCATCTAACCCATGCCAGCATGGAAAAAGGAAATGTAAAAATGATGATGTTGATGTTACTGAAGAAGAGAAGATGAAGGAGAAAGATTATCTATCTAGCTATCTATATACATATATATATATTGGGTTGGACCCATATTATATGCATACATGCATATACATACATACATAGATACATACATATATATATGTATATGAATATATATATATATATATATATATATATATATATATATATATATTCGTCCAACCCATGCTAGCATGGAAAGTGGATGTTAAACAATGATGATGATGATGATATACACACACATATATACATATATACACATATATATATGTATGTATATACATACATATATACACATATATGTCTATATGTGTATATATATATATATGTATACATGTGTATATATATATATATATGTATATATATATATATATATATATATATATATACACACATACATGTGTGTGTGTATACATACATATATACATATATGCATATATATATATATATATATGTTTATTAGTGTATATAAATATGTGTGTATATATATATATATATTTATATATATGTATATATATATATATATATATATATATATATATATATATATACATATGTACATATGTGTATGTGCGTTCAAGCGGATTCCAAAGAAGCAGTGTTAGTGTAGTATACGTGTGTACGTGTGTGAGTATGTGTTAGTGTAGTACCCAGGATTTCCACACACTATTCCAAGGCTGCCAATGTGGAAACTACCCCGCCCCCTCCATCCTACCACAATGATATCCCCATTTGGTCACATGACTTTGCAATTGTGTTGTACAGCTGCTACTGCATCACAGCAGCAATACGACAATCTGAGAAACTGTATCTCATTCTACAAGTTCTGCTGCAACAGCAACAGCAACAACAACATCAATTACTACTACATTTGCTGTTGTTTTTGGTGGTGGTGGTGGTGGTGGTGGTGGCGGTGGCTTTGGTGGTGGTGGTGGTGGATTTGGTGGTAGTGGCGGCGGCGGCGGTGGTGGTGGTGGTGGTGGTAACAACAACAATAACATGAACAATGAGTTAATAGGAGAGCCCCTATATGGTAACGAGATCTGATAGAAATACCAGCCAAATTTCACTCAAATCACATTGTACCACATCAGAAAAGAGCATATTTAATATTATGGTGGCGGTGGTGGCGGCGGCAGCGGCGACGGTAATGCTATTGTTTAGCTCTACTTTGACCCTCACCCAGCATATTTATAAATTTGCAGGCATTCTGACCATGACCATTCCATTTAACTTGCACAGCAGATTTATGAGCTCTTCTCAACAAATGAAGGATATCATCAGAATACACCACAGGGGCAGAGTTGTGGGGGGGAGGGACCTTAAAATATAATCAAATATATCGTTTTCTCAAAACAGTAATGTGTGGATTTGAGGGGAGATTTTTAACTGCTATTTCTAGCAGGTCATGCGAACTCCATGGAGGAGCCCTTGTCATTTACTTCTGTAGCTGACAGAGCTGTTGCTACAGCAACACAGCTGCTACTAGACATTATCTCACCATGACAACGGTGGTGTTCGTTCTTGTTAACCGCTGGAAAAAGTCAACTGCTGCAACTGCATTGCTTTAGCAGTTGCCGCTGCAACAGGACTGCTTCGGCTGACTCTACTGCTGCTACATTTTTTTTTCCTGCATATGTAATATTTACAAAGATATTTACTGCAACTCTGTTATCAACACCTCCACCAGCAACAGCAACATGAACAATGAGTTAATAGGAGAGCTTCTCTATAGCTATGACATCTGCTAGAAATACCAGTCAAATTTCACTCTGTGCCACATCGGAAAAGAGTGTATTTAATATTATGGTCTTGAGTTTTTCTACGTGTAGGAAAAAGACGTGATGGTCATTTGCCGGAACGTCTTTGATTAAAAGTTTTATTTGATCAGAGCTGACCTTGGGCTAAAGAACAATATGATCGACAACAACAACAACAACAACAATTACTCAGTATACTCTCTTTTACTCTTTTACTTGTTCCAGTCTTTTGACTGTGGCCATGCTGGAGCACCGCCTTTAGTCGAGCAAATCGACCCCAGGACTTATTCTTTGGAAGCCTAGTACTTATTTTATCGGTCTCTTTTTGCCGAACCGCTAAGTTACGGGGACGTAAACACACCAGCATCGGTTGTCAAGCGATGTTGGGGGACAAACACACAAACACATACATATATATATATACATATATACGACGGGCTTCTTTCAGTTTCCATCTTCCAAATCCACTCACAAGGCTTTGGTTGGCCTGAGGCTATAGTAGAAGACACTTGCCCAAGATGCCACGCAGTGGGACTGAACCCAGAACCATGTGGCTGGTAAGCAAGCTACTTACCACACAGCCACTCCTACGCCTAAGGTAAAAATAGCAGCCAAACTCCCATACATTGCACCCCACTGTCTCCAAAAAGGAAGGACGTATGTAGACCTGGATATGCGATACCTGAGTGAAAGATGAGGTGGCCATGGCTGGAATATTTTTAATGAAGCAAGATTGTCAAAAGGTAAAAGCTCAGGTGGTTGTAGCTGCGAGAAGTCAAAGAACCCTCTCAGTAGTCACTCAATTTGCTGATAATAGCAGCCAAAACTTACTCCATCTTAAAAAAGGAAGTGCACATTGGATACTTTTACCACCATTGCCAACTTAACAATGACAATTATTACAATAAAAATGAAATGAAGTGTTTTGCTCAAGAACACAACAGATCACCTAGTCCAGGGATTGAAACCACAATCTTACAGGCATGATTCCAACATCCTAACTACTAAGCAATGCGCTTCCATTAGTGGTGTTCATTCCTACGGCTGAGTGGACTGGAACAACATGAAATGATGTGTTTTTGCTCAAGAACACAACAGATCACCCAGTCCAGGAATCGAAACCACATTCTTATGATCATGATTCCAACACCCTAACCCTAACCCTAACCCTAACCATTAAGCCATGTGCTTGAGATTAGCTATGACAAAATGATCAAGATGACTGCAGATATTCTTTAGATATTTTGGACATGGTGTGTCTATGTTCTTCAGCCACAATTTTTGTTCCTAAGTTAGACCATTTAGTACATTGGCGCTTATATGTCTGCAAGAACCTGCAAATGTCACAAAAACTGGTCAGCTTCAGACAGTTGAATAAGAATCTATGAAGTCTAAAAGTTGAATACTTGAAGACTCTCCATTACACCAAAGTAGAATTCTTCAATTCATTTTTACCATTTCTTTTTCCAGCAACAATAATGAAAGCACTAAGAAGAAACAAAAAAACCTCGTTTATTTCCAAAAATCTCATGCTTAATTTATCTGGAAGATTAATCATTGCCTCTATATTTGATAAACAAATGAAATATTGATGATGGTGATGGAAGTGTGAGGAGGGAGGGAGGGAGGGGGAAATAAGGTGGTGGTGGTGGTCGTCGTCGTCGTGTTGGTGGTAGTGGTGGTTTTGGTGGTGGGGATGTTGTTGTTGTTGGTAGTGGTGGTGGTTTGTGGTGGTGGTGGTTTTGGTGGTGGTGGTGGTGGTGGTGGCTTGTGGTGGTGGTGGTTTTGGTGGTGGTGGTGGTGGTGGCGGTTGTGGTGGTGGTGGTGGTGGTGGCGGTTGTGGTGGTGGTGGTGGTGGTTTTGGTGGTGGTGGTGGTAGTGGTGTTGATGGCAGTGGTTTTGTCAATAGTGATGATGATGGTAGTGACTGTGGCAGTGGTTGTTGTTGTTGTTTTAAGGGATGGTTGTGGTGGTGGTGGTGGTGACAATGGTTACGGTGAGTAAGGTAGATGTAGCGTGGTGGTGATGGTGGCGATAGTGGTGGGGGTCGATTTTATTGGTGAAGTATGATTGATGAGGTGAAAGTTCTGGTGGTCATAGCAGTGGAATGACAAATCAAGTTTCATGGACTTTTAATTTTTAATTAATTATTATTTTAATTATCCTAATTATTATTTTCATCATCATCATTTTAACTCCATGACATTTGTTGATGTAAATTTATGCGCACTGTGTACTCACTTTAAGTCGGACGGTGTAAATACACACAGCTTTATCTGCTCCAGTTTTGTACCAGGATTTTGTACCGGTTGGCATAAATAACCATTGTCACTCATAGAGTTGATGATAGAGGCCACTGAGCAAATTTCATGGAATCTGATAAGTTTGTTAGATTCTTCTTGTAAATATTTCCAACCCGGTTCAAGTCTTTATCACGAGGATTGTATAAAACCTGTGATTTCCACTATGGCTTCCTATCAAATTCGTACATATTCAGCAAATTCTTCTGGTCTTTCTCTTTTACTCTTTCACTTGTTTCAGTCATTTGGCTGCGGCCATACTGGAGCACCGGCTTTAGTTGAGCAAATCAACCCCAGGACTTATTCTTTGTAAGCCTAGTACTTATTCCATCAGTCCCTTTTGCCGAACTGCTAATTTACGGGGATGTGAACACACCAGCATCGGTTGTCAAGCGATGGGGGGGGGGACAAATACACACACACACATATACATATATACGACGGGCTTCTTTCAGTTTCCGTCTACCAAATCCACTCACAAGGCTTTGGTCGGCCCAAGGCTATAGTTGAAGACACTTGCCGAAGGTGCCACACAGTGGGACTAAACCCGGAACCATGTGGTTGGTAAGCAAGCTACTTACCACACAGCCACTTCTGTGCCTATAATAATAATAATAATAATAATAATAATAATAATAATAATAATAATAATAATATTTTCCTTTTGTTTTTCTCTTCTCTGTTTGCTTTTATTTCTAACTTTACTTTTTACCTTTTTTATTTGTTATATGTTTTCTAACAACCATAATTACATTTTCAATCAATTACCAATTCCTTAAAATTATCTCCCCTTTTCCTTGAGAGTCGCTAACACTTACCTCTGGATTTTTGATTTCTTTCTCTAACTAGAAAAGAAATTGCATTTCATTGAAAATATTTTGTCAGGCCAAGAGGATGATGAAGATGACAATGATGATGATGAAGACTCTCGCAATGATAGTGACAGTAAAGATGACGATAAGGATGACAATCCTGATGGTGAAGATAGTGGTTATGGTGAGGATAAGAGGCAATAAAGGTGATAATGGTGAGATACCGCTACCAAAATAATGGCAATGATTATAATGATGGTGAGGATGATAAAAGTGGTGGTGGCGGCACCAGCGGTGGTAGTGGTGCTGGTGCTGATGTTGTTGTTGTTGTTGTTGTTGTTGTTGTTGTTAGTGGTGGTAGTGCTGCTACTGCTGCTGGTGGGGGGGGGGGGGTTATGAGATAGTGACAAACATAACTGATATCAATAAAGGTGGCAATGTCAGTGATGAGAGTAGTGGTGGTGATGGTGGTGATGATGACGATGATGACGATGATGGTCGATGACGATGATGACGATGATGGTCGATGACGATGATGACGATGATGGTCGATGACGATGATGACGATGATGATGATGATGATGATGGTGATGACGATGATGATGATGATGGTCGATGATGATACTGGTGGTGATGATGACGATGATGATGATGATGGTGATGATGATGATGTTGATGATGATGATGGTCGATGATGACGATGACAATGATGATGATGATGATGATGATACTGGTGGTGATGATGACGATGATGATGATGATGATGATGACAATGATAGCAATCATAGGGATGGTGGTGCTGGTGGTAATGATGATGTTAATGATGATGACAAAAATCATGATGATGGTGGCATCAGCTATGGTTGTGTGGATGACAGCAACAACAGCAACAACAACAACAACAATAACATCAGCTCTATTAAATTATTACAAGTCAAACAACCATTTGGCCAGCAAACCAACAAGCCAACAAGCCAACATGAGGAAACAAACTGAAGCAGAAGATTCAATTATTTGCCATTGGTTATTAAAGGAATTTGATTTACAGCGATTTCTGTACTTTTTCCCCATCCCTGCAAGACAATTGACTTTTTGTCTGGATTATTGGACAATTTCAGACACACTTCAGTGAATTTATTTCTTGGAATGCAGCTGTGTCATGCAGCAATTTTGACAATTCCTTCGTACACATCAAACTGTAAACAAGCAAGCATGTTTTAATGGAGATGTCTGCATAGAAGCAGACATTACAAAGACTTTGCTACAACTCATTGACATTGATATATTGAGTGAATGTGTGTGTAATTTTGGAAATGCTTGAGTATATCAGTAATATGTGAGTGAATATAAATGAACACACATATGGGTTAACACGTATATATGGGTCTGTAAGTAACAATGTGTGTGTATGCGTAGGCATTTCTTTGTGTGGGCAAATGTATTGATATCAATATGTGGTACACTGATATATATATCACACATACATACATACATACATATAGATATATATAGATATATGCATATATATATATGCATCATCATCATCATCATCATCGTTTAACATCCGCTTTCCATGCTAGCATGGGTTGGACAATTTGACTGAGGACTGGTGAAACCAGATGGCTACACCAGGCTCCAATCTGATTTGGCAGAGTTTCTACAGCTGGATGCCCTTCCTAACGCCAACCACTCCGAGAGTGTAGTGGGTTCTTTTTATGTGTCACCGGCACGAAGGCCAGTCAGTCGGTACTGGCATCGGCCATGCTCAAAATGGTGTATTTTACGTGCCACTCGTAAAAGAGCCAGTCCAAGGGCACTGGCAACGATCTCGCTCGAAAGTCCTTACACATGCTGCGGGCACAAGTGCCAGAAAGGCGACGCTGGGCACAGGTGCCATCACAATTTTGCTTGTATATATTACATAGATAGATAAATAGATAGATAGATAGATAGATAGATATGTTTTGGGTCATTCGTTAAATAATGCGGTTTTTTCAATTGCATGAACTAAAAGCCGGAGGGGGACAGGATAAACTACCTGCATCAACTTGCTATAAAAGCAAGTCGTAATTTTACCTTGTCCTTATTCTTAGTGCAAGTTTTGAAGAGTGCAGTCCGATTTTAACAGTTATATTTTCAAAGCTATAATGGAAGTGACAGCGAAATAACTGGGAACGAATTGTCCTAGTATCATATATATATATATATAAATATATATATATATATATATATATATATATATATATATATATATATATATATATAGAGAGAGAGAGAGAGAGAGAGAGAGAGAGAGAGAGAGAGAGAGAGTGAGAGAGAGAGAAAGAGAGAGAGAGAGAGAGAGATATGCAGGGCAGGGAATCGTCAATTAGTAATAAAATTAATAATTAACAATTTTGCAGGGTAGCTCAGTATGAAAAAACCTTTTCGGTAAAAAACATTTATAATCATAAATATATAGGGATTGACAGTAACCTGCTTCTCCAACATACTGAGAATTCAGAAATAGCAGTCAAAGAGCTACTGATTTCAAAACTACAAATTATTACTCCAGATTGATAGCGATATTTTTGATACACACAGAACAAAAAACAGTAGAGAAGAGTAAAAAAAAAAACCACCTGCCCAAAGGCAGGTGGTTTTTTTACTCTTCTCTACTGTTTTTTGTTCTGTGTGTATCAAAAATATCGCTATCAATCTGGAGTAATAATTTGTAGTTTTGAAATCAGTAGCTCTTTGACTGCTATTTCTGAATTCTCAGTATGTTGGAGAAGCAGGTTACTGTCAATCCCTATATATTTATGATTATATATATATATATATATATATATATATATATATATATATATGGGAGAATATACAAATAATAACAACAGACGAGGACAGGTGGTGTAAATAACAAAAGTATATATTAGTATGACGCTCAGTATAAATATTAAGTATAAATATTTAACTATTTCTATGTAATTTTCTTTTCTCCCTCTATTCTGGTAAAATTTGGTATATGCTCAAAATATTCAAAGAAGTTTTATCTTTTTGTTATAGTATCATTCTTAATAATCTTCTTGACTACCCTAAAGTTTAACTTTATACAAGGTATTTAAAGGAAAATTTGGCAAGACAGTCAGTTGGCTGCTTACACTTGTTGACGCTGCATCGAAGAGGCCAGGAAACAGAAGAAAGAAGACTTGCACTCAACACCAGAGCTGAAGACACCTCCGAAAGGGGGGGCCCCGCCATGTCAAAACGGTAGAGGAGTAGGGGCCGAAACCGGACGTGGTTCCTCCTGATGATGTCTTGAGCTAACTGGATCCTATAAAGGAGCTGTTGTGGTAGCAGACCACGAAACATGGTTGAAATTCCTGACAATATTGTTTGAAATGATCTTTAGAAGTTACTTGATTCATCCCTTTCTTAACCCATTACCTACCAGTGATCTCATATGAGATCACTTAAAAATTACAAATTTCGTAATTATCTGTCAATATTTACACATATCTAACCTTTTTGCTATATCTACTAGGTATATTTCTCTGATATTCAAATGAGGTTTGCTAATTTTTCACCCAATATCTCGCTTATTTCTATTTAAAATGTTATTTTGAAATGTTATTTTGATCATTCCAGCGTGTTTCTAAGGCTGTTTTATGCTAGAAATCAAAGTCTCATAAAATAAATTCCAGTTAATAGAATTATGGGAGGTAATGGGTTAAAGTGTTCTACCCTCCTGATCTTTGTATTATGATTAAATCCTGATTTAAGTCTCAGGTTGACCAAAGCCTTGGGAATAGATTTGGTAGCGGTTCACTAAAAAAGACTGATAGAATAAGAACTAAGCTTACAAAGAATAAGTCCTAGGGTCGATTTCTTAGACTAAAAAACCCCTTTAAGATGGTGCTCCAGTGCTTCAGTCAAGTGACTGAAATAAGTAAAAGAATATTTTTGTCTCCGGTTGACACGTATGGGAGACAACTCCGTACATGTTTCGTTAATATTACCCTTCCTCGATGAAGTAGAGAATTGAGGTTGTTTGTAAGGTACCCAAATTCAGTTTACTTGGGATAACAATTACTATAATTGTTTAACCCCAGGATGAGATGACTTGCAATATTTGTTCTTGTTCTTTTACGTTCTAAGATCTTTGGTGGTCCCTGAGCAGAGTTCACTCAGTTGCAAGAGCATATACCTTCTACTTTCCACCTACCATTCTTGGAAACCCAGGAAAAAGAAATTGGGTCATGGCTGCTACTTTTACTTCCCTGACAAACAACAGTATGTGGCGAAACCATCCCATCATTTTCTCAGGTTCAATATACCGGGGACTACATTATCCAACGTAGCCTTCCATTTTTTTTGGGGGGGGGGGGATTGTAGACGTAACTTGAAGGAGAGTTGGCTGCTATTTCTAGGAGGTTGAGCAACAACATAACCACCTTCAGGCAAGAATTGTAAAGGGGGGTAACACAAAGGACCGATATCTTTTTTATCTCCCCTTTACGTCATAATCGTAATTTAAACTTCAGAAAAAGAGCGCGAATTGAGATACCGGTCGTAATAGACCGACTGCTACATTGATATATATAAATAATCGTATGTAGCTAGTTCGACTGATTGCTACACTAATAAATCGACAGATCAGATACACATTGGTAGATAGATAGTTATATTTATAGGAAAATACAGTTAGCAATATGAATAGGCAAAGGGCTGCATAGGTAGATGATAGTTCGTAGCTACATGAATAAATTAAGACAGATAGCTAAATGGATAGACAGATAGCTACATTGATAAATACATAGCTAGATATAAGATAAGTAGATAGTCTGATAATGTAGGTAACACATATTCATATAGAATTAGTTCAAGATTTAAACGTCGATGTTTTGACACAAATATTTATTTAATTTACGAAATCTATAAATCTTTCTTCAAACATAATTTCCATTCTCTCTTGAATTGTCTTTGATGTTTAACGGATAAATAGAGAGAGAGAGAGAGAGAAAAATTGTATAAAAATGAGAAAAATAGCCATACTGGAGACAGTGTAATTGTGTGAAATTGCTAAGAAAAGAGGCGCCAAATAAAAGGTAATAATGGAGGGTGACACGACAGTAAAGAAGACAAAGTGATGTATAAGAAAATGAGAGAGGAAGGGCGGTAGGTTTAGAAACCTTGAGATTAGATGAGGGGAAGAGAAAGTATATGAGCGAAATAGGGAGGAGGAGGAAGGAATGAGCGAGAGGAAGAGAAGGTAAATGATACATAGGAAAAGGAATATGTTGTCGACTGGGACAGAGTGAGAGTAGGAGGAATAACTAATGAAAATATTAAAGGAGGAGGAGGAGAGATAGTAGAAAGAAAGAGAGAGTAACGTAACGTAAGCGTTGACTAAGACATAGAGAGAGAGAGAGCGAATATAAAATATGGCGAACTGTTATATATATATGTGTGTGTCTGTGTGTATTTCACAGTTAGATTGGGTATTTAAAATCGTGTAGAAAAGGTTGGCTGCATGAGACTATTCGCTATGGTATCATATATACAGAGATATAACTTAACTGAGAGAAAGAAAGAGGGGTGGACATCGAATATGTCTTCCTCTATTACTTTGCTGTACTTTATAGTGTCTGTCATTTTTTGTCTACACTTTCATATGGATAGATAGACAGACAGATAGATAATTACATAGATAGATAGATAGATAATTATATAGATAGATAGATAGATAGATAGATAGATATAGATAGCCAGATAAATAGATAGATGGATATAGATAGCCAGATAGATAGATAGATAGATAGATAGATAGATAGATAGGTAGGTGGATGAAACAGAAAGTGTGTAGTTAAGTACACACAAAGACTTATGTCGAATGATAATCGTAGGTCTTACTTGTACGTGTGTATTAATGTACGATTATATGCATAGATAAATACTATACCAATATAGTTGCTGCCTCTATCTTTCTCATATATATGTATGTATGTATAGAGATAGATAGATAGATACATTTCTTTTATTAGCCACACAGGGCTCAACGAAGATGGGACAAATACAATGTAGAGCTTTTCTTTTTGGGAGGGGGAAGGAAGGAAAAAAAAAAAAAGAAAAAAAAAAAAAAAAAAAAAAAAAAAAAATTGGTGGTGTCGATCAAAAGGGATCGTAGGAAGGGAAAAAGGGGCAGTTCGATCAAAAGGGATCGAAAAAAAAAGAAAAGGAAAGGCCGATCAATAGGGATCGTGTATCACACAGTAATGTTCTCGTGTAAAAAGAGGGGAGGACAGTTTAGGTTTAGCCGTGGAAGGAAAAGCCCACGGAAAAGACCACGGTAACCTTGGTCAATATTCTCATTGAAGAAACTATAACAGTAAGTGACTCTCTTTTGCCTTTTTGTTTTATTTTTTTTTTTCTTGTTCATAGGGTTATGCTCAAGATGGCTCCGTCGTTCACACGTGCCATCCTTGCTACATTCACCCATCTTTTTTTGAAGCATTCACTAGACAAGACTTCCCTTTCTACTCTCAACTTCCTCTTCAGGTGATACTTGAAGAAGTTGATGAGAGATTGCCCAGAGAGGAAAGTCTTTGTCTCTAGACCTTTCAGACGCGTCCACCATACACATTCTTTCGCCATAGCCACAAGTACGATGAAAATAGCTCTTCCTTCCCGTTTAAAGGAAGGAGGCGCGACAATATTCACGATAGACTCGGCTGATAGACCGACTCGTCCCACACGCGATAGCAGTTGTTCGACGTAAGCCCACAGCTCGGAAATGGTGGGACACTGTACGAGTGCGTGCAGAACGGTTTCGTCGCTCTGCCGGCATCTCGGACAGGTCGGCCCCGTGTTTCTCGAGCCATGCCTGTAGAGCTTATCCCGAACGGGTAGTGCTTCTCGATAGCACTGCCAGGCCAGGGATCTCTGGAAGTTGTCCATAGGTCCCGGCCCGAAGGTCGTCTTAAACAGGCGGGTCAGGTATTCCTCGTCGACGCCCAGGTTCGCCCCGAGATCGTCGTCGTACCTTCCCTCCACTAATCCACTATAGAATGCGTTAGTTGTGATGCAGTCGCTCAAGGTTGACCCGGGTTGTTGGAGTTGCCGAAGAGCAGCGCGACACTCGCGGTGCCATTCGCCCTTCCTCGGCCTCTTCTTGATCCATGACTGCAGTTCGGTCATGGAGACGAGCTGCGGGAAAGCGCGCCGCACAAACGGTGACCACACCTGTTCACCGCTGTCTACGTAGAGCCGGAGATGTCGCAGTCTCAGCGCGTGTCTGCGCATCATCAACCACGGCATGCCCAGTCCTCCTTTTAACGGGTGTTGGCAGCAAACGGATCGCCTAACCATCGGAACGCTTCCTTTCCACAAGAAGCGGAAGAGGATGCGCTCCAGTTTGGTGATGGTAGGGTCGGGAGATAGATAGATAGATAGATAGATATAGTTATTTATTTATTTATAAACATGTAAATAAAAACAGGAAATAAACATGAAAGGAAAACAAAACGACGAAAGTGGAAAGGAAAATTCAAAAAAGAAAAGAAGGGAAAAGATAAAGATGAAGCAGTGAGTGCATTAGAAAGAGTAAGATGTATAATGAGTAGAGAAAGAAAGTGTATGCCTTACAATAAGAGGGGTAATCAGAGCTAATAGTAAATTACCACAATAGTTATTTCTACCAAAGGGCACCTGCCTGAAATTTGGGGAAGGGGGTCTAGTCGATTATATCGATCCCAGTGCTCAACTGGTACTTATTTTATCGACCCCGAAATATGATAATCCTTTCTTCTACTATAGGCACAAGGGAGGGCGCTAGTCGATTGCATGGACCTCAGTGCGTAACTGGTACTTATTTCATCGACCCCCCCCCCTCACCCGAGAGAATAAAAGGAGGAGTCGACGTTGGTGGAATTTGAACTCAGAACGTAAAGCCGGATAAAAATGCTGCGAAATATTTTGTTCGGCGTTTACGATTCCGCCAGCTTGCTTCGAAATATAATAATAATTATAATAATAATCCTTTCTACTATAGGCACAAGGCCTGAAATTTGGCGGAAGGGGACTAATCGATTAACTGCTGCTTAATTTATCGATCCCGAATGGATGAAAAGCAAAGTCGACCTCGGCGACATTTGAACTCAGAACGTGCTAACGATTCTTATTTCTTTGTTGCCCACAAGGGGCTAAACATAGAGGGGACAAACAAGGACAGACAAAGGGATTAAGTCGATTACATCGACCTCAGTGCGTAACTGGTACTTAATTTATCGACCCCGGAAGGATGAAAAGGCAAAGTCGACCTCGGCGGAATTTGAACTCAGAACGTAATGGCAGACGAAATATGGCTAAGCATTTCGCCCGGTGTGCTTAACGATTCTGCCAGCTCGCCGCCCTAATCTTTTCGACTCTAGGCACAAGGCCTGAAATTTTTTTGGTGGGGGGAGGGGTCCAGTTGATTATATCGACTCCAGTACGCAACCGGTACTTAATTTATCGACCCCGAAAGGATGAAAGGCAAAGTCGACTTCGGCAGAATTTGAACTCAGAACGTAACGGCAGACGAAATACCACTAAGCGTTTCGCCCGGCGTGCTTAACGATTCTGCCACCAGCAGCAGCAGCAGCAGCAGCAGTAGTAGTAGTAGTAGTAGTAGTAGTAGTAGTAGTAGTAGTAGTAGTAGTAGTAATTTAACCTCTGATTAGCCCAGCCAGAGCAGACGTATACTTAAAGACATTCTTGTTGTGACCATCCTGTCTTGCTTTTGGTATCTCAGATATTACTATTATATTGTCCAATATGTTCTTACTTCTTTTAAGTCAGTGATGCATTTGAGGGAGCTTTGCCTACAATTTCTAGCGAGACTACGACGTCGAGGCTTCGTTGGTATCGTTTAGCCCCTAACCCCCTCAAGTCAGCCCTGACCCAACAAAGCTATAATCAAAAGCATTCCAGCCGTGAGCCCCCTGACTTTTTATACGCCATGAATAATACTATATTGTCCAGTATCCCCTTTCCGTTTTAAGATAGTAGTCTGAGGAAGGGTGTGAGGGTAGTTCCAAAGCAGATCCTGTCTGCTATTTCTAGCAGACATGGAGGACCTCTCGTAAAATATTGAATGAAGCCAGCAGCAGCGGTGGTGGTGATAAAATGAAAGAAGTCGCTGTTGTTTAACCCTAGGTCAGCTATGGTTGTACAAACCTATCATCAAAAAGGATTCTTGTCGTGACCATCGCACGCTTTTTGTTTTATTTTTTTTTTTTGCAGACACACTTACCCAATGTGTTCTTGTTTTGTAAAAGCGGTAGGGTGTAATTTGGGGGTAGATTTAACTGCTCTTTCTAGCAAGCTGAATGAGTACGTAGAGACTGTCTCATATTTAATAAGAGGTGAAATGAAAACATTTCAATTGTAGCGGTTCGGTAGGAAGAAAGAAGGAGGATAAAGAACAAAAGGTTAAGAGATAGAGAGAGAGAGAGAGAGAAAGGAGAATGAGGAAAGAGCGGGAGTGAGTATTAATGCGATGTAAAGAGGGAGAAGAAGAGAAAGGAAGAAACGAGAGCTTGTTAAGAGGAAGAAACGAGAGCTTGTTAAGAAGAAGAACACATAGAAAGTGAAGGAAGAAGAGAAAAGAAGAAAGTGATGCGAGAGAAAGGTATGATGTAAAGTGGGGAGGAAAAGAAAGGAATATACTGATGAGAGAGGGTTAAAACAAAGCTCAGCACTACATAGAAAGAGGGAGAGAAAGAGAGATGATGTGATGTGGGGGAGAAAGAGAAAGGAAGAAACTGGTGAAAGGAATAAAAATAGAGGGAGGGAGGAAGGGGTATCTGGGCATGGGAAGCAACTTATCCAGTACAGAAAGAGCGGGAGACAGGAACCGGTCTACAACGTGAAATAGTAGTGGTAATAGCATGAGTAGTAGTAGAGAGAGCGAGGAGGGAGAGGATATAAATGTAACGAGAGGGTGAAAGAGAAAACATGGCGAAGGCACGGTGGAAGGAGGAGAAGGAGAATTATGGTGTATTTAGAAAAAAAAGATATGATAGAGAGAGAAAGAGTATGAGTTTGGAGAATAAAAAGAGAGAGAAAAGGAGTTAGTGGGAAAGAGAGAGAGAGTTTTGAATGGAAATATATGTAGAGCGGGAGGGAGGAATAAATAGACGGCTGTGAGTAGTAGTCGAAAGTAAAGACAGAAACGGAGGAGGAGGAGGAGAAAGAAGAAAGGAAGAAACTGATGAGAGAGGTAGAAAGGAAAACGTTTTCAATGTACAAAGTATAATGAGGAGGAGAAGGAATTATGGTGTATAGTCGGGAGGGGGGGGTTGAATAATTTAGATAGAGGTGGAGGAAAAGATATAAGATAAATAGAAGAGAGAGAGAGGGAGGAGGAGGGTTGAAAAAGTGTTTGGGAATGGTTTAAGAGTAATGGAGTATTGAGATAGGTGTGCTTAATCAAACGAGAAGATGGTGAAAAAGAATGTGTTATCGTCCATGATATTATTGAATGATGAAAGGAAAATAAATCATGAGCTGAGATGTGGTCTTAATGTGTCGTTAAGTGTTAGAAAAGCCGCAGCCATTGGAAATATCTTTTGACCTTTCCTCTATACAATCATCCATCTTGCTTTCTGAAACGAGCTTAGGAGCTAACCTTTAAGTTTTAACTCACAAAACCTGAAGGCTAGCACCTCTTGCGTATAACAAACTTGCTGTTTGTTGAATAGGAATTTTTTTTTTAATCATTATAATAAATTATTTTCAGCAATTTGTTGATTACGAATTATTTTTTAATCATTTTCTTTTTATCAAAATTGTTTTTCAATGGTACATATGGTATATAATTTCCCCATTATTGTATCATTGCTCATCTGACCATGGGAATTATCCCATCCAGTAGGATCAATATTTAGAAGAACTGGAAAGAGAATAATAATTTCATAACAATTATTATTCTTCAAGAATCTCTTCTCTTTTTTTTTTCTGTAACTGACATATTTTCACTTCTGATTACAATCGTACAATGAAAGACTTATAAAAGATAAAGCCAAGAGTACTTACGCTATTACAAAAGAAAATAATATGAATATAATACTGATAGCTGTACTCTCCAAGGAATCGTTGGCTTCAATTATTTACAATGGAGTATATTCAATTCTTTTGCTACTTCAGCCATTTTTGTTACGTACAAGCCACAGGTTTTGTAAAGCTTAACAATATGGCTGGCTTAAAATACCTCTGGGAAGTGTTCTACATACTAAACACAAACATGTTAAAGTTTCACTTATGTAATATAAATGATTTGAAAATCTTCAATCAACTTGCATTATCCCAGTAATTAAAGAACAAAAATTCCGATTACGGAAAAAAAATAATAAAAACAGCAAGGGAAATAACTGTTATAAGATCAGTTGACTGACATTTTGGGGACACTATAGACCAGAGGTTTTCAAACTGTGGTCCGCGAACCACAGGGGGTCCGCAAGGACAAGACAGGGGGTCCGTGGACAGCAAATACTTTTTATGGGCAATTTGATTTTATATATGTTTTTTAATCGAAATTTTTTAATTGACAATAAACCTATTTGTTAAATACTGTTAAATAAATAACTGTAAAAATATTTGTTATTTTAAGCAAATATTTATGTATAAATCTCATAAGCGTTTATAAGGGGGTCCCTAAGGTAAAGCCTGAAATATAAAGGGGTCTGCAAGCCAAAAAGTTTGAAAACCCCTGCTATAGACAATAATGACTGAAGTAGATCTGGTGAAAGCAATAGAAAGAACTTCTGAAGTCTTGTTTGCTTGAATTATTGTTTAAGTTTCCTCCTCTGTTATCTCTGAAACTCATGATTGTAGGAAGTGTAAGCCTTTTCATTCATTGTTACTAGGGAAAATAAAGAGCTCCTTTGTTCTTTTCACAAGCTGTTTGAATATTAACAACTTCACCCACCTCTATTCAACATTCTGCATTCTGTGTAAACACAGCAAATGAAAAGCTAAATGCAATAGAAATAATGTTCACATACAGAAACACACAATGGCATAGTAGTGGAATACATTTCCATATATTGGTGGCTCCAATCGTTAGTGGTGTAGAATACAGATAGCTATTGAACACATATGAAGAAAAATATGTTCACATGCATAGGTATTTGCTAGCACTGTGTCTTTCAGATATTGGTGACCATAATAGTTTGAATTATAAAATGCAGTCAAATACTAACCATATAAATGGATGTAATAATTAGCAGTGGAAAATGTATATAAACAGTGGTACATATGTACGTATGATAGTAGTGGAAAAAATATATATATATATATATATATATATATATATATATACACATATATCATCATCATCATCGTTTAACATCTGCTTTCCATGCTAGCATGGGTTGGATGATTTGACTGAGGACTGGTGAGCCAGAAGGCTGCACCAGTCTCTAATCTGATCTGACAGAGTTTCTACAGCTGGATGCCCTTCCTAATGCCAACCACTCCGAGAGTGTAGTGGGTGCTTTTACGTGCCACCGGCACGAGGGCCAGTCACACGGTACTGGCAACGGCCACGCTCAAATCCTAATTAACTCACCAGTCCTCAGCTAAACCGTCCAACCCATGCCAGCATGGAAAGCAGACGTTAAACGATGATGATGATGATGATGATATATATGTGGCTGTGTGGTAAGTAGCTTGCTTCCCAACCACATGCTTCAATGTTCAGTCCCTCTGTGTGGCACCTTGAGCAAGTGTCTTCTGCTATAGCCTCAGGCCGACCAAAGCCTTGTGAGTGGATTTGTTAGACAGAAGCTGAAAGAAGCCCATCATATATATATATACACACACACACACACACACACACACACACACACACACACACACACACACACACACACACACATATATGTACATGTTTGTGCGTCTGTGTTTGTCCCCCCACCATTGTTTGACATCTGATGTTGGCTTGTTTACGTACCCATAACTTAGCAGTTCGGCAAAAAAGATCGATAGAATAAGTACTAGGCTTCCAAAGAATAAGTCCTGGGGTCGATTTGTTCGACTAAAAGCGGTGCTCCACCATGGCCACAGTCAAACGACTGAAATAAGTAAAAGAATAAAAGAATATATATATATATATATATATATATATATACATACATGTATGTATGTATGTATATATATATATATATATATATATATATATGTATGTATGTATGTATGTATCTCATCAAACCAATACGATCTCAAGCTCCCATTCATGGCCTCCACATCAGACTGTGGTTGGCAAAGTGAACATGCCGAGATCTTTGTTCTGCAATGGACTGGAGACAGACAAACCAATCCAATCCAATATATATATAAATATATATACATTTAGTATGATATGAAGATGGTGATTTTAATTTAATACTATTTCAGTAGTGTTCACCAAGCTGAGGTATTCTTTGAGTCTCAAGGGAATTTTGAAGATATTAGTTTCTGATTTCTCTTGATAATATGCTACAGAGTCTTAGGATGCTTAGATTTTAAATTCTAGAACTGATCAAACATTGAGTAGGCTTTATATTCCTTTAACTGCAAAATAAAATTCCATGGTTATTCCAGTAATAATGTGAAATATCTACCAAAAAATAGAATTGGTATTTTCTAGAAGCCACAGAATCTCAATAAATTTGTCAGATCTAATGAAAAATAGTGTCAAACATGACATTTCTTAACAAAAGATAGATTGGTATATAAAACTGCTTTTTGTAGTTAAGAGTAATAAAATTCTGAATGGATATATCTGGTTTTCCACAGCAAAAGGGTTATTGTGATTATGTAGAGTGAGTAGGAGGTAATCAGTCTAGCTTAATTTTTTTAATTTTTTTTTTACTTATTCTCGTAGGAGCGGCTGTGTGGTAAGTAGCTTGCAATGTTCGATGAGTAATGCTTTAACCGAACATTGTAAATATAATCAAATTATTATTGTATATCTAAAATTGTAAATATTTAATCGATACAGCTACTTCACCCCTTTTATGTTTGTCTGTCCTTGTTTGTCCCCTCTTTGTAATGCCTTTATGGCAAATATTTATGAAATAAAGTAGCTTGCTTACCAACAACATGGTTCCAGGTTCAGTACCACTGCATGGCACCTTGGGCAAGTGTCTTCCACTATAGCCTCGGGCCAACCAAAGCCTTGTGAGTGGATATGGTAGACGGAAACTGAAAGAAGCCCGCCGTGTATATATATATATATATATATATATATATGTATGTGTGTGTGTCTGTGTTTGCCCCCCACCCCAACATCGCTTGACAACCAATGCTGGTGTGCTTATGCCCCTGTAACTTAGTGGTTCAGCAAAAGAGACTGATAGAATAAGTACTCGACTTACAAGGAATAAGTCCTGGGGTCGATTTGCTCGACTAAAAGGTGGTGCTCCAGCATGACCACAGTCAAATGACTGAAACAAGTAAAAGAGAGTAAAGAGTATACTCTACACATGGTTAAATTCATACAAAGCTGGCTTATTTATTTACTCGCCCTTTTAAAGCGTAGCCAGGCTCATGGGCCCGGTTTCCCGGTTTCTTTGGCGTATGTGTTCCCCCCTAGCTGGACGGGACGCCAGTCCATCGCAGCTTTACTGAAGAAACGGGAAGAAAGAGTGAGAGAAAGTTGGAGCGAATGAGTACAACAGCGGTCGCCACCACCCCCTGCTGGAGCCTCGTGGAGCTTTTTAGGTATTTTTGCTCAATAAACACACACAACGCCCGGTCTGGGAATAGAAACAGCGAAACCCAGATCTTCGGTATGGCTGCAATCCAATGATTGAAACAAGTAAAAGATAAAATACCAAAGGTCTGGGATGCTTTGTAGGACTCGTATTAACATCTGTTCCAGTTACCAATTGGTACTTTATCTTATCAACATTACACCCACCACGAAAGGATGAAATGTGAAGTTAACCATTGCAGGATTTGAACTCAAAAAGTAAAAGATTGTAACGATTGTAACAGGACAGAAAACATGAATTATTAAGGAATAAATTTGAAATTAAGAATAATTTTTGTCTTTGATGCTTACATCAGAACTAAATCTATATTTGGTTTTTCATTAAAGCTATTAACAGAATTAAATATTTATTAGAATTGAGTATTTTCAATGTGTTTAGTCAGCTCAAGTCCAGCTAGCTTTTCAAAAAGTAATTCCTAGCATTCAAACCAGGACAAATCTACAAGATGATGAAAAAAGTCTTGTTCTTTTTTTCTTTTTTGCCAGTCATTTTACTAAATCATAATTGGTTTATCACAGGCTCTAACTACAAAACCCTACAGAAAAAAATGAGGGAAGAAAAGGAACTTACAATACATATGACACTGGAAAAGGTTTTCCATGCCTAAATTATAAATGTTTGAAGAAAACAATTGATAAGGAATAATAAAATTGCCCATTTATCAATTTCTTTAAAATTATTTATTATTTATCAGTTCTCCATTCAACACAAGCAGGCCATTTTACGTTGACTGCATCAGAATTTAATATTTAATGAATCTTTAATGACAGGAAGCTAATATTCCTTTTGAAATATTACTAGTTAAAAATGGATGTTTTCAGAGATTGTTGAAGTCAGTCTTCTCAAAATTGCATGCCTCTAAATGAGAATTAGATCTGTTCATCAAAATCTGCTTGTTCCATGAAGAGTTGACAATGATCATCAATCTATACATAAAAGAAACCATAATGATTCCTGATAGAACAGCTGATGATGGGACAATGCCTATGTCTATTGAGATTAAATTGTTCCAATTGTGATTCTTATATAGTTGTTTAAACATTACATTTTTGTGTTCTTCAGCATATCACTGTTATAACTATTTTTAATCTTAGTTGTTTAGGATTCTAAATAATGGTTTCAAATTGTGGCACAAGGCCTACAAATTTTGAGGGGAGGAAGTAAGTCGATTACATGAACTTCAGTATTCAACTGGTACCTAACTTCTGCCGAAGTCGACTTTGCCTTTCATCCTTTCGGGGTTGATAAATCAAGTACCAATTGCGTACTGGGGTCAATCTAACCAACTGCCCCCTTCCCCAAATATTTTGGGCCTTGTGCCTAGAGTAGAAAAGTATTCAACTGGTTATTTTATCAACCCCGAAATGGATGAAAGGCAAACTTGACCTTGGCGGAATTTGAACTAAAAACATAAGTCAGAATTTCTCATCGAAGAATAGCCATACAGAAAGAAAAAGACGACCAGTAAGAAGTGACAGTTGGATGTATGGAAAAAAGAAAAAAATGCAATTAAAAGCGAAGTTTCCAACCAATTTTTTTTTTATTGTCATTTGATAAAAAAAAAAAAGAAAAAGTTTCCCCTATTTTGGGTACATTTTAACAATTGGTTCATCTAGTATGTTATGTAGTATATCACTTAGGAGCAATCCTTCTGTAATGAACTCTTATGTTTTAGCAGTTAAATAATTCCATCGTTGAAAGAAACTGTAAAGTAATTTATGATACATAACTGATGCATGTAAGTATTTATACTTTAACCATTTAAGGTTCCATGCATTTAATTTGTTAACACCCAATTACTTAAAATATTTGTCGTTCAGAGATTAAATTTCACTTTCAAAGTTTGAGGATTGATTACTTTATGTAAACTTGAAAATTACAAAAATGGAATGATGTACATGTTTTCCCAAAATTTTGGACAAGATTTCTACCAAGCACCGAACGTTAATTAATTTTTTTTTAATTTTTTTATTTTAAACGTTAAGAAATTATAAGGCTCGGTCAACGGCTATTTATTAATAAAGTGAATTTGAATTATCTTATTTCACTATCTGTCTGTCCATCTATCTATCTATCTATCTATCTATCTATCTATCTATCTATCTATCTATCTATCTATCTATCTATCTATCTATCTATCTATCTATCTATCTATCTATCTATCTATCTATCTATCTATCTATCTATCTATCTATCTATCTATCTATCTATCTATCTATCTATCTATCTATCTATCTATCTATCTATCTATCTATCTATCTATCTATCTATCTATCTATCTATCTATCTATCTATCTATCTATCTATCTATCTGTGTGTGTGTGTGTGTGTGTGTGTGTGTGTGTGTGTGTGTGTGTGTGTGTGTGTGTGTGTGTGTGTGTGTGTGTGTGTGTGTGTGTGTGTGTGTGTGTGTGTGTGTGTGTGTGTGTGTGTGTGTGTGTGTGTGTGTGTGTGTGTGTGTGTGTGTGTGTGTGTGTGTGTGTGTGTGTGTGTGTGTGTGTGTGTGTGTGTGTGTGTGTGTGTGTGTGTGTGTGTGTGTGTGTGTGTGTGTGTGTGTGTGTGTGTGTGTGTGTGTGTGTGTGTGTGTGTGTGTGTGTGTGTGTGTGTGTGTGTGTGTGTGTGTGTGTGTGTGTGTGTGTGTGTGTGTGTGTGTGTGTGTGTGTGTGTGTGTGTGTGTGTGTGTGTGTGTGTGTGTGTGTGTGTGTGTGTGTGTGTGTGTGTGTGTGTGTGTGTGTGTGTGTGTGTGTGTGTGTGTGTGTGTGTGTGTGTGTGTGTGTGTGTGTGTGTGTGTGTGTGTGTGTGTGTGTGTGTGTGTGTGTGTGTGTGTGTGTGTGTGTGTGTTCGT
>NC_142938.1:12832018-12834518 GCF_046866305.1 Octopus bimaculoides
TGAGACTTTTGGCAATATTCTGAGCTTGAGAAGACCTGTCAAGTCTAGTGAGCTCATAGTCATGGCCAATGTCATGTAACTGGCACTTGTGCTGGTGGCACATAAAAAGCACCCACTACACCCTTGAAGTAGTTGATGTTAGGAAGAGTATCCAGCTGTAGAAACCGTGCCAAATCAGATTGGAACCTGATGCAGCTTTCCAGATTACCGGTTCTCAGTCAAACTGTCCAACCCATGCCAGCATGAAAAATGGACGTTAAATGATGACGATGATGATGTCAAAAGTTGGGTACACACACTCACACACACAAGCATATACACACACATTTATAAATGCATATATACATATACATATATATATATATATATATATATATATATATATAAAGCCATCCATCCATATTCATAAGTTCCAAGACGCAACTGTAACTGTAGATATTTTTATGTGCCACCAGCATGGGTGCCAGTTACATGACATTGGCATTGGTCATGACTAGTAACGAAAGCTCTCTCCACTCGCAAATACTATATATTCTTTAAGCGACACACAGTCACTGATCTCGTATAGAGAAAAACATCACACATGTAATTAGCAGCTGCTCAAAAATGTCATCATGGTACCACCTCCCTATGCAACACAACATTGTTGCTAAAACAAAATAAAATACCATCTGGAAAAAAAACTGTCCTGGAATAAATATAGAGAATCCCCCTGTTATTGAATACGTACACAAATATCTACACAAGTATTACTGGTGGAATATTTTCAGCAAAACATTTGTGAAGTGTAAACATAACAAACCAGATATTGTTGTTTGGGACACACAAGTGAAAGTATGCTCCGTCATAGAGGTCAGCTGTCCTGCTGATGTGAAGATCTCTTTGAAAATCAAAGAGAAAGAAGAGACAACTATAGACAATTTCTTCAAAACCTCCACCTTCTATATCCGGATTACAAATTTACATTTATACCAATAATAATTGAAGCATTTGGATTTTGTAAGTAAATGCCTAACTGTCAGTCTGGATAAGCTTGGATTTTCAGAAAACGAAATCAACCAACTGATTCGCACATTACGAATGCAATCTGTAAGCGGAACAATAAAACTATGTAAGACTTTTCTAAGGTTTAAAATGTGATATTGTTTTTGCTATCTACATTTCAATGATGGAATCGTTGTTAGAGACCAGCTCCTTCTTTAAAGGAAGAATTTAAATAATGAAAAACAGAAAAGAACATACATTTGTCTGTGCCTCTGAATAATAATGGTAAAAAAACTGAAATTAAAAACAGAATCTAGTGGTTGAGGGCATGTTGCTTTCTTCTATAAAGTATAAATAAAATATTGCAAATGCAAGGCGTCAACTGTCTTGATCAATTCTGAAAGCCCAAGGTTAGACTGTCAGACTGTCATTCGCTGTTATCAAATGATTTAGGAGAGAGAGAGAGAGAGAGAGAGAGAGAGAGAGAGAGAGAGAGAGAGAGAGAGAGAGAGAGAGAGAGAGAGAGTGTGTGTGTGTGAGAGAGTGTGTATGTGTATTATGTGTGTGTGTGAGAGAGAGAAAGAGAAAGTGTGTATGTGTGTGTGAGAGAGAGGGAGAAAGTGATGTAGAAGGTAGATAGAAGTGTGGAGAGGAGGAAGGGCAAGTCAAAGAGAGAAAAATGATGCTGAGGAGGAGTAGGAAGTGAATGAGAAAGAAAGAAAGAAAGAAAAGGAAGTAGAAAAAGAAGGTGAAGAAGAAGAAGAAGGATGAAAAGAAGAAGGAAAGGAGAAGAAGAAGAAGAAGAAGAAGAAGAAGAAGAAGAAGAAGAAGAAGAAGCAGCAGCAGCAGAAGAACAACAACAACAACAACAAGTAGGAAGATGAGAAGAGGAAGAAAAAGATGAACGAGAAGCAGAAGAAACAGTTGTAAGAAGAGAAAAAGATGAAGAAGAAGATGAAGAAGACAAAGAAAACGTACAACTACAACAGCAACAACGACAGTGGAAATATGGAGGAGAACAAGATCAAGGAGGAGGGGGAGGAGGAGGGGAGGAGGGGAGGAGGAAGGGAGGAGGGGAGGAGGTGGTGGTGGAGTAGGAAGAAAGGGAATGGTAAGGCGGCAACAGCATTGGTTGGTGTCTTTCCATTTGGACACAACACTGACTCACAATCCTCTTGCAATTTTTGCCATTATAGGCTCTTGTCATAATGGACAATGCCATGCATTTGTGTTGATATCAGTGGCTGAAGGGGAGTGATGGTGGTGGTGGTGGTGGTGGTGATGGTGGCGGCAATGGTGGTGGTGGTGACGGTGGTGGTGGTGGTGGTGGTGATGGTGGTGGCAATGGTGGTGGTGGTGGTGCTTGTTGTTGCGGTATGGGTGGGGATGGTAGTGGTGATAGTTGGGTTAAAGCTTGTTGTTGTAGTGGTGGAGGTGGTGGTGGTGGTGGTGGTGTTGGTTGTACTAGCTGTGGTAGTGGTGGTGGTGGTGGTAGTAGTGCTAGTGCTTGTTGTGA
>NC_142938.1:12839518-12844518 GCF_046866305.1 Octopus bimaculoides
ATGACGATGATGCCCATTTACAATCATTATGTGATGTCAAACACCCCCCCCCACACACACACACACACACATGCACACACTCACAAACATACACACACACATACATACATGATAGCTGCCCCCTCGTTATCAAGTATGGCCATTGCACGAAGCTTAACTTAACGGTGCTGCGATGTTATGTTACATGCATGTTAAAAAAAAAAGTAACATACATACATACACACACACATACATACATACATTCATCCAATTGAGGTGCGTGGCCTAGTGGTTAGGCTGTTGCACTCATGATCAATCAATCAAGGGTGCGATTCCCTGATTGGACGGCATGTTGTGTTCTTGAGCAAAACACTTCATTTCCTGTTGCTCCAGTTCCCCTCTCAATCAGGTGGGGGTGGGGAATGTTGGCCTGCTTGCCTAGCCAGCAGGGTGACATCATTTGAAGGTTGGTAAGCAAGCTACTTACCACACAGCCACTCCTACACCTATTTAATACTACTTCTGTTGCGTACACTGGATTTTTATTCAGCTGAGCAGCTGTTCACAACACCAGCGATGTTTTATTCACTATCTCCTATATATCAGAGGTAACATATTTTGTCCAGGCTGTGACAAATCTCATCTAGGCTGACTGTGAGTGCATGTCATTAAAAAGGCTCAGTTAGAATGAAATATATCGGACATTCTTGCTAGGCAGAGCTGGGAAGATTTTTATCTCCCTTCAATATATATATATATATATATCTATCGTGTTTAAACACATCACATACAAACAAGATATTATCTCCAGAGGAATACTGCAGTAAATTGCCTTTCAACGATGTATTTACATTACAATACATAGATGTATTTTTATTGCAAAGCATCTTTTTATCAACCCCAACCCCTTAGAAAAAGAAAAAACAAAAAGAATAGAAAAGACTAACTGTGGAATCAATCAATTATCAACATAAATTATAAACAATTTTAGACATGATGCTACAAGTAGCCACAAGAAGAGTGAAGCTACTCAAACAGGATCTATATAAATTGAAATTGGTTTGATGAATTGAAAGTAACCAATCAATTCAAGAACAGATATTCTGATTGAACAGCAGTCCCATATGGCAGTCACTCAAACTTGCTAGCAATAGCAGCCAAATAATTCTCAAATCACATGAGAGTAGCTTTAAAAAGAAGGGAAGATCGAATAAGTTAATATTGGCACAGCTGTGTAGAGATGCAGGCATGGCTCTATGGTAAGAAGTTTGTTTCCCCAACCACATGGTTCTAGGCTCAGTCCCACTGCATGGTACTTTGCACACGTCTTCTACTATAAAAGCATCAGCTACTAAAAAAAAAATGTCTTCTGCTTCATTTGACTTAAATATTTCAGGGCGGTGCCCCAGCATGACCACAGTCCAATGACTGAAACGAATAAAAGACAGAAGATTGTTGGTTTCATTGAGACATATCTAGCTGTTTGATCAACTGCACTACTGGCTTGTTGATGGCACCTGTGCCCAGCGTCGCCTTCCTGGCACTTGTAAAGACATTTGAGCGAGATCGTTGCCAGTGCCGCTGGACTGGCTCCTGTGCAGGTGGCACGTAAAATACACCATTTTGAGCGTGGCCGTTGCCAGTACCGCCTAACTGGCCTTCGTAGGATTTTCGAGCGAGATCGTTGCCAGTGCCCCTGGACTGGCTCTTGTGCAGGTGGCACGTAAAATACACCATTTTGAGCGTGGCCGTTGCCAGTACCGCCTGACTGGCCTTCGTAGGATTTTCGAGCGAGATCGTTGCCAGTGCCACTGGACTGGCTCTTGTGCAGGTGGCATGTAAAATACACCATTTTGAGCGTGGCCGTTGCCAGTACCGCCTGACTGGCCTTCATAGGATTTTCGAGCGAGATCGTTGCCAGTGCCCCTGGACTGGCTCTTGTGCAGGTGGCACATAAAATACACCATTTTGAGTGTGGCCGTTGCCAGTACCGCCTGACTGACCTTCGTGCCGGTGGCATGTAAAAGCACCTACTACACTCTCGGAGTGGTTGGCGTTAAGAGGGGCATCCAGCTGTAGAAACTCTGCCAAATCAGATTGGTGCCTGGTGTAGCCATCTGGTTTCACCATTCCTCAGTCAAATCGTTGAACCCATGCTAGCATGGAAAGCGGACGTTAAACGATGATGATGATGATGCTGACGATGATGATGATGAAGAGGAGGAGGAAAGGGAATCCTGATAATTGCATGATCATGATGGTGATGAGGATGATTATCAGAGAGATTATCATAGAGTTGATGGTGATGATGATAATGATAGGGATGTGGATAGTGAAGAATACAGAGTTGTGATCATCAGACGAACCATACCTGATCATGCGTATGCACGTGCATATGTGTGTGCGTATGTATTTGTGTTTGTTTGTGTGTATGTATGTATATTTATGTGTGTGTTATCCTCACAACTGCATCATCATCACCAGCACCAGCACTATCATCACTATCACCTCTATCATCATCATCACCACCACCACCACTATCATCACCATCGTTCTCGTCATCATCACCACTATTATTGTCATCACCACCATCGTCATCGACACCACAACCATCAACACCTCTACAATCATAATCATCATCATAGCCATCAATATTGCAGCCAGTGCCACTAACACTATTACCTTCATTGTTACCATTACCACCAAGACTGCCCTCCTCCTCCTCCTCTCCTCCTCCTCCTCATCATCATCATCATCATCACCACCATCAATCATCATTATCACCATCATCGTCATCATCATCATCCTCTTCGTTACCCACAACACAGATATCCCCACCACCTCCACCACCATCATCATCATCATCATCACCACCACCACCACCACCCCCACCACCATCATCATCATCAATCATCATTATTACCATTATCATCATCATCATCCTTCTCTTCGTTACCCACAACCTCCACCATCATCACCACCACCTCCACCACCGTCATCATCATCATCATCTTCATCACCATCACCACCACCTCCACCACCGTCGTCATCATCATCATCATCATCACCATCACCATCACCACCACCACCACCACCACCATCGCCATCATCACCATCATCATCATCATCAATCATCATTATTGCCATCGTCATCATCATCGTCATCATCCTCCTCTTCGTTACCCACAACACAGATATCCCCACCACCTCCACCACCACAGCCACCACCACCATCATCATCATCGTCGCCATCATCATCACCTTTTCATGGATTGTCCCCTCCTTTCACATTTCAGTGATAACAACCTATTCATGGCCTAATGTTGTTTAGAGCAGAGAAATAAATACGAGAGGCAACAACCACAACAACAGCAACAACGACTACAGCAACAGCAGTGATAACAACATTAACAGCAAGAACAAAAACAACAACAACAAACAATAACAAAGAAGCAATAGAAAATAAGAGCAGCAGAAACAACAGCAACGACTTCAGCAATAAAAACTGCAACACTGATAACAGTAACAGCTACAACAACAACAACACTACTACTACTAATAATAATAAAAATAATAATAATAATAATAATAATAATAATAATAGTAATAATAATAATAATAATAATAGTGATAATAATAATAATAATCACAACAGCAACAATAATACTAATAATAATAATAAATTAATAATAATAATAATAAAATAATAATAATGATAATAACAACAACAACAATAATAATAATAATAATAATAATCACAACAATAATAACAATAATAACAACAACAGCAACAACAACAATAACAGCAACAGCTGCAGCATCAACAATAACATCCATCAGCAACAACTACAACAACATCAACAACAACAACAGTGGTAGCAAGAATAGCCATAGTAGGAACAACAAAGACAGTAACAAGAACAACATCGACAACAATAACAACAGCACAAACAACAGCAGCAGCAGCAGGAACGACAATAACAACAACAGCAACTACAAGGATTACAACAAGAATGAGAGTAGCTCCACCACGACCACCACCACCAACAAGAAGACCTATCACCATAGCAACATCAACAACAACAGCAACAACTCGAAACAACAACAACAGTACTCACAACAACCATCCAGACCACCAGCATCACAACAACAACAACAACAACACTAAACAACAACAACCAGAGAGCAAACAGACATTCACTGATGTTCAAGCCATGGAAACCATCAGTTCATTAATTTCTCTTCTCTCTTTTATTCAAACCATTCCTTTGATATTTTTCTCTTTCTTCTCTCATTCTTCATTTTTCTTCTTCTTCTTCTTCTTCTTTCTCACTCATTCAGTTCTCTTTCATTTTTTTTTTTTCTTTCTATTTTCCTTCTTCTCTGCTGCTTTCAGTTTTGGATATTTTATGTTTTTGCTTTTGCTGTTTTGTTTTTGGTTTTGTTTCGTTTCATTTCATTTCTCTTCTTATCGATTTTCATCTCTTTTCTTTTCTTCTTCCTTTCCTTCTTTTTTTCTTTCTTTTTTTTTTTTTCTTCTTTTTCGGTCATCCATCTTCTCGATGGTTTATGTTAGTGTTAACATATTTTTGTGTAGCGGGCATTAAAAATCAAATTAGAGATACTTATGCAACGAAGAAGAGAAAGACATATACACATACACTCACATATATGCACACATATATATATATACATATGCATATACATATATATATATATGCACTCACACATACATACACACACACACACACACACATATATATACATATGCATATACATATATATATATATATATATACACATACACACATGTAAACATATATCTACACACACACACACACACACACACACACACAAACACATATTTGTATACATACTTAATGTTTATAAAGTGCCTATTAAAGTGCATGACATACAACCAATGAGTAAGACCTGCACACGTTCCATTACACTCCAAAACAGATGCCTGGGATAAAAATTCATGTTATTACATCACAGATAATTCCATGTTACAGATTCGT
>NC_142938.1:12849518-12854518 GCF_046866305.1 Octopus bimaculoides
CACATGGTGTTGTCGCCATCTCCAGACGCTTAGGCACTGCCAGCTTCCTGTCCAGCCATGTGGTCAAAGAAATGCCTCTTTCTAATGGAACTGGTGTCTCTGAGTAACTGATATTCTTTGATAATAATCTTTGATAACACATCTTAGCGGTTCAGCAAAAAGAAACTGATAGAATAAGTACTAGGCTTACAAAGAATAAGTCCTGGGGTCGATTTGCTCGACTAAAGGCGGTGCTCCAGCATGGCCACAGTCAAATAACTGAAACAAGTAAAAGAGTAAAAGAGTAGGTTTAAAACATCTCGTCAAATAAGTCAGCATCAAATCATTAACGCCAAATAAGTGGCACCAAAAAACAGCTGTGCCAAAATGTCTTATATCCTGTAGCTACATATACAAGCATCATAGACTACATTAAAAAAAGGTATTCTGACTAGCTGACAGGAAGTTAGTCATCAACACACTCTAACCTTTGACCTACATATGTATCTATTATCTCCTCTCTCTACTCTTTTTGTTATTACTACAATAATCTCAGCTCTTCACATCCACCTGACCTCATGCCATCTACACTCTGGCACTTCTGACTCACACATTTCTCCCTGTCTTGTGTCCTACATTGTGTTCTTCACTCCTGTTCTCCCTCATGCCCAGTTCTTCCTCTCTAGAACATCAGCCCTTTGGATTTCCCTTCTTCCTGCACTTGCCAAGTAGCAGGCTTTCTACATAGACATTAATCTTATTGTTCCCCCTAATATTGAAGGACCTATGAAAGATCATAAACACAGCATCTTTTTTCTGACTAAACTATTTGGGTGGGGGGAAGAATGTTAAATAAATATACAACCCAGATGTGGATAATCTAGGACCTAAGTTTTGAACTTTCCAAATTACGTTTGTTAATTGTGATGGCACCTGTGCCCAGCATCGCCTTTCTGGCACTTGTGCCCACGGCATGTGTAAGGACTTTCGATCGAGATTGTTGCTAGTGCCCCTGGACTGGCTCTTGTGCGGGTGGCACATAAAATAAACCATTTTGAGTGTGGCTGTTGCCAGCACCGCATGACTAGCCTTCGTGCCGGTTGCACGTAAAAGCACCCACTACAATCTCTGAGTGGTTGGCGTTAGGAAGGGCATCCAGATGTAGAAACTCTGCCAAATCAGATTGAAGCCTGGTGTAGCCATCTAGTTTCACCAGTCCTCAGTCAAATCGTCCAACCCATGCTAGCATGGAAAGCGGATGTTAAACGATGATGATGATGATGATGATGATATATATATATATATATATATATGTACCCATCTCTCATTTACATGTTATTCTGTCTATTGATACATTCATCACTTCCTCCATTTAGTTATATATCTTCCATTTTCAAACTCATTTATTTTGTCTATCTATCTGTCTGTCTGTCTGTCTACATACACACACACACACACAAATATATATACACACTAGGAGATGAATATATATATATATATATATATATATATATATATATATATATACATGCATACATACACACATGTGTGTGTATGTGTTCGTTGTTTATGTGTGTGTGTGTTCATTTGTTTGTGTGTGTGTGCGTGTGCATGTGTTCGTATGTTTATTTGTGATTTATTTAATTTTGTTTTCTTTGCAGAATTCAAGCTGGTTACCAACAAAGAAACAAGGCTCTTTTGTTTAAATCAAGACTCCTGTTGCTTGTGGTTATCTGAATTGTTTGATGTATGCACCTATGTGCATGTGTGTGTATATATATATATATATATATATATATATATATATATATATATCATCATCATCATCATCATCGTTTAACGTCCGCTTTCCATGCTAGCATGGGTTGGACGATTTGACTGAGGACTGGTGAAACCGGATGGCAACACCAGGCTCCAGTCTGATTTGGCAGAGTTTCTACAGCTGGATGCCCTTCCTAACGCCAACCACTCAGAGAGTGTAGTGGGTGCTTTTACGTGTCACCCGCACGAAAACGGCCACGCTCGAAATGGTGTCTTTTATGTGCCACCCGCACAAGCCAGTCCAGGGGCACTGGCAACGATCTCGCTCGAAAATCCTACAGGAGCCAGTCAGGCGGTACTGGCAACGGCCACGCTCAAAATGGTGCATCTCATGTGCCAACCGCACAAGAACCAGTCCAGGGGCACTGGCAACGATCTTACTTGGCTTGCCGGGTCTTCTCACGCACAGCCCATTTCCAAAGGTCTCGGTCCGTAGTCATCGCCTCGGTGAGGCCCAATGTACGAAGGTCTTGCCTCACCACCTCAGCCCAGGTCTTCCTGGGCCTACCTCTTCCACGGGTTCCCTCAACTGTTAGGGTGTGGCACTTTATATATGCACGTGGATAAAGTTGCACTCTTTTAATGAGTATGCATGTCATTTAATACATAATTGTGTGTGTGCTTTCTTACTGTTTATGCATTTGGTGTGCACATGCATGTATTTCACATGTATTCAGGATCGTATGCATGTTTTTCAACCCGAGAACTTCAAATAGAGAATCTTTGGAATGCTTTTAGAAATTTTCATTGTAACTCTAATCAGTTGTATTTGCCGAATGTGAATCGCTTTACTCTGTTAGTGTTTTGTAAAATCTCAGCAATTTCTAAGTTTTTATACAGATCTGTTGTTACATAGTCCAGTACACCTATGATAACAAGTACAAACGAAAATCTATAGTCTGGCTATCAGAGCTGTAGGTTTCTCATTAGTTCTGCATAGCTGCTTCTTTTCCCTCATTCTTTGGTGAGATATTCATGTTTGTTGGGTAGCTGATCTCTACAGCAGTGTGTGATTTTTGTTCCCTGTCTCATATGACAATATCTTGTTTGTTGTGCTTATACTGAGTTTCTGCTTTTATTGGACTGTTCTGTCAGTATTCTTTATTTTGAAAGATAGGGATACATTCTGGTCCTGGTGCGCGTTTGATGTAGCTATCAGGATAACTCTTCCTGCGTATAGCATTGGAGACAGTCTCAGTGACAATATCATGTCTCATGGGAAGTTAGTATCTTGTGGGTATTTTTGGATAGTCACTGATGATGTGAGAGGCACATGGCTTAGTGGTTAGGGTGTTAGATTCATTATCAAAAGACTGTGGTTTCAATCCCTGTACCAAGTGATGCATTGTGTTCTTGAGCACACATTGCTTCAGTCCACTCAGCTGGTAAAAATGAGTAATCCAGCATCTTGTCCAGGGAGGAATATATATACCAGAGAAACCAGGAAACTAACCCCATTTTCTTTATAAAGTAATGTGGACTAACCACTGATGGTGTGGGTGATATACTGTAGCAGGGCCTTAAGGGCTAAAATGAACATGCCAGAGTTATGCTCCCTCATTCTGTCATTGGTAGGTGGCGCTATGATGGCAGTTCTGCTAGGGAGGTATAAAAACCCTAGAGGGTTTGTTTTTTTGCCACTCTTGCTCCTGGGCAGTTTGACTTGTCAACTCACACAGCCAGCTAGGACTGCTAGCTCACTTCACCTTTGGCCATTACTGCTACCACATTATGTAGCTGGTGTATTTCTTACTCTCTCCTTTTTCAGCGTTACTCACATATGATGTAACCATGTTTGTACAACTGTGATTTATTCACATCCACCTTTGTATGAACACAGTTACAAAAACTTGTTGATCAACTTTAAATCAGTGTTGTTTGTCCCACCAGTGCATGCACTTTAACACAAACAAGAACACCGGATTCGTGTTCACTCTTCACTAAAATACAATAAACATTTTCTGTCACACCTTAGAATTTTAGATATATTCTTATTTCTTTATTGCTCACAAGGGGCTAAACACAGAGGAGACAAACAAGGACAGACAAATGGATTAAGTCAATTACATCGACCTCGGTGCGTAACTGGTACTTAATTTATCGACCCCCGAAAGGATGAAAGGCAAAGTCGACCTTGGCGGAATTAGAACTCAGAATGTAACGGGGGACGAAATACTGCTAAGCATTTTGCACGGCGTGCTAACGTTTCTGCCAGCTTCCCGCCTTTTAGATGTATTCTTATCTTTCTCATCGACCAGGTGTTTAATAGCTATTCGTGTTCTTGAATAGCAAAGGCAATGCATTGTACATAAGATGGGATGTGTTTATCACAGGTCCAAGAGTCGCTATTATCCTTCTCAATGTATCCTTTGTGTTCTGTTTTAATTTTACGTTTTTAATTTATATATATATATATATATATATATATATATATATATATATATATATAATGGGCCTCTTTCAGTTTCCCCTCTCCCAAATCCACTCTCAAGGATTCTGTCTCTGCATTTGCCCAAAGTGCAGCCCGCTGGGACATAACTCAAGACCAAATAGTTGGTAAGCAAGCTTTTCAAGCGCATAGTCACACCTACTAAATAAATGCAAAAGTTATTTGAGTGCATCCAATCAAATCTTTGATTATATTCAAAACTAAGAACACAAGACAGAGTGATTCATTTGAAAGAAGGTCACGACAGAGTTAAATGCTTATGCAACTAAATTAAGTCACTTCAAAGGGAACATAAGGAAAAAAATAGAACAAGCAGTTTCCATGTGGATGATAAGTTCAATTATTATATAAATTAAGAAGGATGTTAAATTATGTAGGTTCTTTTTTTTTTTTCCTGTGAGTAATATCCATTTTATATCAAGTAGATGTGTTTGTTTCAAGTAGGTCTGTATATGTGTGTGTCTGTATGTGTGAGTGTTTGTGTGTGTGTGTGTGTGTGTGTGTGTGTATGTGTGTGTTTGCGTATGCATGTGTGTGTCTACAAGTGATGTGCATGCATAAATGTATATATATATGTGTTTGTGTGTGTGTGTGTGTATGTTAATGCATGATTGTATATACATACATACATATATATATATATATGTATGTATGCATATATGTATATATGTTTGTATGTATGTATGTTTGTATGCATATATGTATGTGTGTATGTATATCTATGTATATATATATATATATATATATATAT
>NC_142938.1:12859518-12869518 GCF_046866305.1 Octopus bimaculoides
GTGGTTGGCGTTAGGAAGGGCATCCAGCTGTAGAAACTCTGCCAAATTAGATTGGAGCCTGGTGTTGCCATCCGGTTTCACCAGTCCTCAGTCAAATCGTCCAACCCATGCTAGCATGGAAAGCGGACGTTAAACGATGATGATGATGCCTATGAAGGATGATGCCTGTATATAGAGTGCAGGGTTTTCGAAGTGATTGGAACTTGAGGAAGAGAGAGAGAGAGAGAGAGAGAGAGAGAGGAAAAGAAAGAGGGGAGGGAGAGGGACCCTGTATTTTATGAAATGAAATGAAGACTGATTTCAGGATGCTGCTCTTCACAGAGGAAATTACAAAGGTTCAAGATGATTGGTGAAATGCAAAGCTGGAGAAGACCCACTCACCCACATAAAAAGGTAAAGGGTAAAGACCCCCTTCGGTCATGAACAACCATGGGATTGCACCTAGAAGGTTCCCCTCTGAGGCTCAAGTCTGGACAAGGCTGTTCATGGAAGACCAGCAGTCACCCATGCATACCAGCCTCCCCTCTCCACACCACTGATGTTATCCAAGGGAAAGGCAAAGGTTGATACAGCTTGGAACCAGTGATGTTGCAACTCATTTCTACAGCTGAGTGAACTGGAGCAACGTGAAATAGAGTGTCTTGCTCAAGAACACAACACACAGCCCAGTCCAGGAATTGAACTCAGTACCTCATGATTGTGAGCTTGATGTTCTAACCATTGAGCTATGCACCTTCATATGTACTCAAGGTGAGTACATATGTAAGCAAGGTGAAATGAATGTTAAAAAATTATGGTAATAATGGAGACTGGAAGGCATCTTTATTTGGGTCTCTCACCTGACAGTCCTAGTTTAAGCCTGCATCTGCTGCCTCCCCCGTTTCATTGAAACCTTCTCATCTCCCTATCAATCATCTTCTTTATTATTTCGTCTATGACAGTGTACTCTGCTGTTGGTCTATCTGAGGATGGCAGTTGATCTCTCCTGTTCCACTCTACCATACTTCCGTGTAACTAGGGATGACCTGACCTGCCCATCTTTCTGACATTCATTTCTGCTCTCCTATTCTTCTATTCATCATCTTTCTTCTATGCACTTTACTATGCCGTTGGTCTAACTGAGGATGGCAACTGTCTATTTCCATGGTAACATCTTTAACACCGTTGTCTGTTTTTGTTACAACCACCTGTTGTTTGTTTCCTGTTTCCAGCTGCATTCTTTGAACAAATGCAGCAAATAAGTATATCTTTCACTTGTTTCAGTCATTAGACTGCGGCCATGCTGGGGCACAGCCTTGAACTGGTGTTAGTAGAATGAATCAACCCAGGTACTTATATTTTCAAAGTCTGACTTCTAACCAGACTCACTTGCTGCATCCTATTTCACCATCTCTTGTAACTCATTTGTCTCATTCTCACTAAGAGAAAGAGAAGAAGACGAAAGAAGAAATGAAAAGGAGGATATATTAGAAAGAAAAAGAGAGTTTATATATATATATATATATATATATATATATATATATATATAAAGAGGGACAAATGGGAGAGAAAGAGAATGTTTCAAAGAATATATGATATCTAAAAGCCAACATTTACAAACACTCAGAAACAAATGGTGAGAAACTTACAAGTTCACAGTAGCAGTTCAAATCAATTATCTCCCTTTATTTCACACGTTCTGTGGGAATGTGTGTGCCTCTGTGTGTATATGTGCGTGTGCGTATGCGTGTGCGTGTGTGTGTATTTAGTCTTACTCTCTCTCTCTCTCACTTTCTTTATCTCAATAGTTGTTATTTTACTTCTTGCCTTATCTTTCCTACTGGCTCCTTTTTCTTCTTCTTCTTCTGTTCCCCCCTCACTCTCTCTGTTTCTCTCACTATGCATTGCCAGTCTATTTCGTGTTATCTTTTAATCACACACCCCCTAATGCTCTTTTCCTCACTCTCACAATTTTCCCCCTTCATCCAGTCAACCTCTTCCTCTCCTTTTTATCTCACTGTGTCACAAATTATCTACCTATCTTACTCACATACACACACACATACTCACACACACACGCACACACAGACATGCATACACATAAAACAAATGTTATCACGGTACTACTAAAGCAGCACGGTCCCGAACGCGCAGTCATGCGTCCACGCTCGCTAGTCTTGAGTGGTCGATCCTAACCCTAACCCTAACCCTGTCCCTAACCCGCGTGTGCAAATGAATACGTGTTTAGGGTTAGGGTTAGGGTTAAGGTTAGGATCTACCACTCACGACTAGCTAGCGCGGACGCGCGACTGCGCGTTCGGGACCGTGCTGCTTTAGTAGTACCTGTTATCACAAGCATCTTTCATCACCACTATCAGATGTGCGCTGTTTATCCTTGTTTTTCCCTCTCTGTCTGTCTGTCTCTCTCGTTTTACTTTGCCAGCGGATCATACTCAACAGGAAGGTGAAGAAAGGGAATATAAACAGACAAAAGGGAAACAGGTTGATATACTGCAGGATCGATAATAATCACGTACACACAAACACACATTGCATATTATCGCGGTCATTACTATCGTCGTCGTCATCGTCGTCGTCGTCGCCATCATCATTATCATCACGATTGCCTACAACCACCATCACCACCCCCAACCCCCAACCCACCATCATCATCACCACCCCAACACCACCACCATCATCATCATCATCGTCATCAATTTGCATCCATTTTTTCCCATACTTTCCTGAGTCGAAGAAATCTTTGCCGATGCAGAGAGCCTCGCCACTTTTTTCCGGTCTTTTACCATCTCCTTCGTGAGATTCGGCTGTCTCTTTGTCTATGATCAACATTCAGCATTCACTATTTTCTTTGCATGTCTTCCCTTGGTTTTCCTTTTCTACAAGTTTTTATTTTTCATTTGGATCATTTCGTTGGTTTTTTTTCGTTTGTTTTTTGTTTATCTAACCATTATCCTTCATACGCATCTTAAGTCTGTATCAACACAGCCCTCCTCTCTTCCTCACTACATCTTATTTGATTTATGCCCAGTTTTTTCTTTCGGCTCATTTCTGCTTCCTCATAATGTTTACACGAACATTATACATCAAGCACACCTCATTCATTTCTACCTTGCACTCATCCTAGCTTCAACTCATCCTAGCTTCCACTCATCCTCACTTACACTCATGCAATATTACTCTTTGGCTGGTATTCTGCTTGGCAAAACTTCCGTCCGTCCATCCACCCCCACCCCCAACCACCCTTAAAAATTCTTTTTCATTTTTTGACACAAACCCCACTTTTCGGCTACGGGGAATACGAATCTGCAAAAAAAAATTGGCAAAAATCGGCATTTTTCCTTCTGCTTTAAGCACCCTATATAAAAGAAATTTTATATATATATATATATATATATATATATAATTTCTTTCAGTTCAGGATAGAAAATATATAAATTTCAAAAATGTTAACTTCTCTGGCATGAGATAATTCCATTATTTTCATTGATTCAGTGTTCGATATGACAATGTATGTGTATATGTGTGTGCATGTATGAGTGAATCTGAATGCATGTTTTCTCCAGCTTGTTGCATAATATATTTGCCATTGTTATTATCAACATGTACTTTTTCTGCTTCCTTGTCTGCTAACTTCTCATTTTTCATGGATATTAGCCTGCAGAATATCAATGTCATCCTTTTATAATCTAATTAATATGAGGATTCTCTCCACATTGTAAACAAATATGGTTGCCATCTTCCCGCTTTCTCAGTGAGTTAAGCTTACTCTCCTTTATCATTCTAATTTACATTATCTCATTTTCTTTTTGCTTTCCTTTGATTTGCTACCATTTGTGTATTGGAGAGGAGGTGCTGCAGTGTATATCAAAAACTTGAGTGAAAACCATCAATGAAAGACTACTTAAACAATTGCAGGGGTCAGTTATTTGGGTAAAATACTAGCTCTCCAAAATTTGACACTGTTAGAACTGCTATTCAAATTTTACTCTTCTCACATTGTGTTCTGAATGTTCTGTTTATATCTTCAGAAAACTGAAGGCTTATCTACAATTCAATTGTAGCATTGGATTCTGATTTGTATCGAATCAAGTGAAACTGTTACTCTTTTACTCTTTTACTTGTTTCAGTCATTTGACTGCGGCCATGCTGGAGCACCACCTTTAGTCGAGCAAATCGACCCCAGGACTTATGGTAAGCCTAGTACTTATTCTATTGGTCTCTTTTGCTGAACCGCTAAGCTACGGGGACGTAAACACACCAGCATCGGTTGTCAAGCGATGTTGGGAGGGACAAACACAGACACACAAACATATATACATACATATATATATATATATATATATATATACATATATATGACGGGCTCCTTTCAGATTCCGTCTACCAAATCCACTCACAAGGCTTTGGTCGGCCTGAGGCTATAGTAGAAGACACTTGCCCAAGGTGCCATGCAGTGGGACTGAACCCGGAACCATGTGGTTGGTAAGCAAGCTACTTACCACACAGCCACTCCTGTGCCAATGTTTAAAAAAAATATTTACTGGAGTCCAATTGTTCGACTAAACTCTTCAAGGCAGTGCTACGGCATGTCTACAGTAAAACAAGTTAAATATAAAAGATACTTTTTTTGTGTACTGGTCATGTTTCATGCTCTTTTCGTCTGTTCTTTTCTGCTGTATATAGTCTTGTATGTTTGGATAGTACATTGAATATGGTGGAGCCCAAGAACTGCTCTTTGGTTATTGTTCTCATTCCTTCAGGAGCCACTCTCACATTTAACAAAACTTAGCAGGGATTTAATTTTCACTTCTAAAAGAAATGATGGAACATTCTACAATGTTTGGGTGGAGTTCACCTCTTTAGAGAGATATCTCTTTTTACCATTTAAGGTCATGTGTCTTGAAACCCATGTTCTCTAAGGTAACTTTCACCCATCAACTGTCTTTCTAAGAGATTATTCTTGTAGTAACCATTGACTTTGTTTTAATTTATAAGAGATATTTCAGCTCTTATCTTTTGATTATTCGTTATTTCTTGATTCAAACATATAAAATGTGTGTGTATATACATCATATTATTAAGAAACATCATCTAAGACAATTTTTTCTCTTATTAATTATTCAATGTGTTAAACATAATGCAACTACATGCTGTTAGATTTCTTAATATGCTAAACTGATACGTTAGCAGAACTTTTGGCTTCTTTTTTAAGCAAGGACATTAGATTAATTCTTAGATTAATTAGATAAATTATTTGTTAATTTCTTTGTGGCGGATCCAATATATTATACATATACAACAATTCATTAGGAAGAGGTTTGTTATGACCCTTTCTAATAAATGTATCAAATGTTCTTCAAATCTAAAAGTTTTCAAACTATCAGCTTCAGCAGACTGACTATTTCTATATGGTTTATTATATCTAGGGCCCCCTTCGGTCATGGCTGACCATGGGTATTACATCTGTCCATTTATTGTCTAGGTTGGGCTGCTCGGCTTGTGTAGCACCTCCTGTGGCTATGAGGACCAATGCGAGAATAACAGTCTCGGTTGCATAGATCGCATCTGTGTGTGGATTCTGGTCTGTCGGCTGTCGATCCCTTACGCCGGGCTCGCTTTTCTGCAGCTGCAGCTGACAGCTTCTCTTCACCAATCCGTAACTGTTTGAGAAGTGTGCTTTTCCACCTGGTGCGGTCTGCCACCAGGTCCTCCCACATGTAGATGTCGATGTCGAGCACCTTCATGTCCCTCCTGCACACATCCTTGTACCTCAGCTGTGGGCAGCCCCTGTTTCTCTGTCCTGCTGCAAGTTCTCCGTAGAGAATATCTTTTGGGATTTGGCTGTCTTTCATATGGCGAACATGGCCTAGCCAGTGTAGTTGACATTGTCTCAGCAAGGTGTACATGGATGAGAGGCCAGCACGAGTCAGGATGTCGGTGTCTGATTCAGCTATCAGAATTTCAGTTAAGACCCTGTGTTGGTAACACGTAAAAACACCTCTGCTGGCGATATGCAAAATGCAAAATGCACCCATGCCAGTGACATATAGAAGGCACCTGAGTTAGTGACATGTAAATGACACCCAGTACACTCTATGGAGTGGTTGGCATTAGGAAGGGCCTCCAGCCATAGAAACCATGCCAAATCTGGAACCTGGTGTAGCTCTCTGGCTTACCAGTTCCAGTCAAACTGTTTTCCATGTGAGCATGGAAAACAGATGCTAAATGATGAGGAGGATGGCATCCATTTGCGTAAATTGTTTACATCACAATATTCAGAAAGAGCATCTGTTTATCATGGCATCAGAAACTGAAGAAGAAATTGCTTAAGAAAGTGTCAAAAATCATTCTGAAAACTGAGAGCAGCCCTATTTACTTGACAATGTAATTTGTGAAGAATTTATTGGTTAGGGAGCAGCTTTTGAAACTGATGCCAAATTGCTTCTGCAATGCATATACAGTAGTATAGCTAGGGAAAGGGGTGAGGGGTGGTGGTCTGTCTTGGTCAATGCTTTTAGTGGGGGTGACACTTTCGGGTCTGCTGTATAAGCCTGTATGGGCTTGGTGCCCATCTGGGGTGGGACACAAACTGAAGGGCTGTCCTGGGTGGTGGCCCACACTCAAACAACACCACTGTGTATATTGTCAGTGTTGACATCCAGTTATATGCCATATGTGTTGCCTGGGAAAGAGCTAAAAAATCACTGGTTTTCAAGCAAAGCTGCTTGTTTCGTTTTTCATCTAATTTTACTGTAACATTCTGTGCCTCAACCTGGTAGTGGTTAATGGCATAAAACTGTAAAGGCAGTGGGAGAAATTTTCATGATGCAGTAGCAACTCCATCTCTACATGGTTTAATTCATTATTCATCACCACTACATGAAGTTACAAGAAGAAAATGGTGGACAGTTAGTGGAGCTAAAAAACGCTTGGATTTGTCAGAATGCATCTTGTTATGATGTGCATCGTATGTTTCCATCTATTTTGAACATTCTACCATATTTTGGTGAAGATATCAAATCACACTGCAGAGACAAAACGAGGGCAAGTCACTTTTATTACAGTTCTCTTTGCCTGCAAATATTTTATCTATTTGAACATGTTCTGCTAGGAATTGAACCTCTAAAATGACTATTGTAATCATTTGCACAGCATATGATGACTATAGCAAGCAAATTCATATCCACCGAATATGATGAATGTAGCAAGCAAATTCGTATCCACTTAAGGATATTGATATCGAATGAAATGTTATACTATGAAAATATGTGATGTGTGATCAAGTAGTAGGCCACTGAATTCATTAAGGACTTCCAGCTGGTTTCAGAGAAGTTAAAACAGTGAAGCAAATTACGACAATCCTTGGAAAAGGAAGCAGACAGTGAAATTGATGGAAGTTGGCCAATGAATAGTAGAAATAGTTTTTACCAATCTTCACTGGATTAGAATAACTAAGAAGCCCAATGCCACTTTTTAACAGAAAGCTTATAACTTTATGAAGAGTCTTTCTAATCTTAATCCCCAAAGTGACCAACTTCTCAATATTAAAAATATCAAAATTCATGGCAGAGGTTTATCAGTTGAACTTGGATGATCTGAAAGCAGAGTGTTGCAGTTGTAAGAGTGAAAGACACTGAGTAATATGCAGTGAATGCTTTCTTTAAACCATCCAAATTTCTGCAGTGATCCCTGTAAATTGTAGGCTGTGAACACAGTTTTTCTGAGCTGTGACAGGATAATTTTGGAGCAATTGCCATTTAACAGATAACGTAAAGAAAATCTGAATCTTGGAGATGTAGTCCTTTGTTTCATAGCAAGACATCTTCAGTGTGGTATTAGAATTGTTAAATAATTATTGATGAATGAGAGCATTTGGTAGGCTGTATTGCATTTATAACGACTACACTAATATTTATACATTTCCATAATTTTTTTTACTAACCAGTGACTTTTGCATTGACATGTATACACTAGATGAATAAACTGAACAGCATTCAAAATATATCAAATGGAATAAGTTTTCATTGTAATATAACTTAAATAGGGTGGAGGCGCAATGGCCCAGTGGTTAGGGCAGCGGACTCACAGTCATAGGATCGCGGTTTCAATTCCCAGACCGGGCGTTGTGAGTGTTTATTGAGCGAAAACACCTAAAGCTCTACGAGGCTCCGGCAGGGGATGGTGGCGAACCCTGCTGTACTCTTCCACCACAACTTTCTCTCACTCTTACTTCCTGTTTCTGTTGTGCCTGTAATTCAAAGGGTCAGCCTTGTCACACTGAATATCTCTGAGAACTACATTAAGGATACACGTGTCTGTGGAGTGCTCAGCCACTTGCACGTTAATTTCACGAGCAGGCCAACAACCTAAATAGGAATTGAGCGTGATCGTTACCAGCGTTGCCTTACTGGCACTTGTGCTGGTGGCATGTGAAAAAACATATGAGTGAGGTCGCTGCCAGTGTCACTGGACTGGCTCCTGTGCAGGTGGCGCATAAAATACACCATTTTGAGCATGGCCCTTGCCAGTACCTAGCATCATTTCAATGACATTTTAAAGGCCACGAGAGAGGGTTCCAATGCATATACCTTGGGTTTAGCAAAGCCTTTGAAAGGGTTGATCACTGCATCCTGCTGAAGAAACTGTCCAACATTGGAGTCCGAGGAAGGCTGTTAACTTGGATTAAATGTTTTCTGATGAACAGAACTCAACATGTGGTGATTGATGGTGTTTGATCGACTTCAGTCAGGGTTATAAGTGGAGTCCCACAAGGCACTGTATTGGTTCCGCTCCTTTTCATAATATATATTAACGACATCACTAACGTCATCACAAAAAAGATAGATGACATAACAAGCCTTGACTATTGGGGATCGACTCAAAAAGCTCAGGCTTTACTCCTTCCAACGCCGCCGTGAGCGCTATATCATCCGTATGATGTGGAAAATATTCCATCAACATTGCCCAAATGATATAGGTATCATCTTTAAAATTCATCTGACGCTTGGCCCCCGTGTCATCCGTCTACTACAGAAATCATGTTCGTGTCGTATCACAACACTACGACAGAACTATTCCACCTCAACTGGCCCTGCTCTCTTCAACATCGTGACAGCCCACAAAATGGAGGAAAGTGATTTCACGGCATTTAAACGGTCCCTAGATGGTTACTTTCAACAGATACCAGACAAACCACCCACACCAGGATATGTCTCTGAAAACAATAACTCTCTGCTCGAATGGGTTATGATGCCCAAGAACTGACTGTATTTCTTCCAGGTGGGGCTATTAAATTAGACATGGCCTGGGCCAACTTCGGCCGAAACTTATCTAAGTATCTATGTATGAAATGTACACACACATACACACACGGACTGCACATACACACGTGCATATGTATGGATATATATCAATATCGCTATTCATCTTTTCCTGTCTCTCTTTCTGTCTAATAATAATAATAATATATTAGTCTCTACACTTGTATTGAGTTTTTAAAGCATTGAATGCTCTGATGCATTTATAAAAAAAAACGTTTATATATATATATATATATATATATATATATATATATATATATATATATATATATATATAAATTTAATAAATGGAGTAATACGCATATGTTAAATGAATTCAGGGAGTTTCTACCTCATAAACAGGAGTTACACCACAGTCATTTTGTGATCTTTGCTACCCTGGTATCTATTAACCAATTTATTTTGTCGGAGTTAATTATGAACTAAGAGAAAATAAATACATATAATATATATATATATATATATATATATATATATCTTGCACTATTTCTCATTTATAATACATGTCCGCGTATGTACAGTATTATAACTTCGTCAAAACACAAATGTATTAATGCCTCGGTTGCATCAAAATTTGTGGACCACGTTAGTTAAAATTTAAATTTTCATTATTATTAGTTGTGTCATCGTTGAAGCAGATAAAAAAAAATGTCCTGTAAATATTTAGTTACGTCCCTTTA
>NC_142938.1:12879518-12907018 GCF_046866305.1 Octopus bimaculoides
TTTGCAGACCGTTAGAAACATGATTGAATTTAGTCGTCTTTTCTTCTGGAGTTATACAAAATCTGTTATCCTGAACTGTTGATGTCATGTTCAGATTAGCTTAATTTCTTTTAGGTTGTTGTTGATGATGATGATGATGATGATGCTAAGCTCCCAATTCATCCTGATCGAGCAGGTCTATCATTCCAAGCACCACCATTCTTTCTTATGGAGTGATTTGAGGGAAGATCTGGCTGCTATTTCTAATAAGCCAAATAAGCACACTAAATTTCTTCACCGGTTAGGTTAGTATTAGTAGTTACTGTCTAGTCCACAGGTCAGCTCTGATCAAGCAGACACGCATGAACGAAATTCCAGCCGTGACAATCCCGTTTATTTTCTGTTTTTTCAGACATAGCGTGTATAAGACCACATAAAGGCCAAGTGTAACCAAGCAGACCTATGAAAGGTGGTCCGGCCGTGACAATCCTGTTTTGTTTTCCATTCTCATACTTAGTGTGTTTAGGACTACATCATTTTTTTATGCTTAAAGAGGGTTTTGACTGCTATTTCTTTGTTGGTTCGTAGATTACCTCCTTTATAGATCACTTTCTACAAGCTAAAACTACTTTTCCTTGTCGATCTAGCTTTACCTCATCACATATCGGGGATCTTCGATTGATTTTTTTTCTGAGTGACTGACTGACTGTCTGCGAGTGGAGATAAATGTATATTGAACGATGGTTGTGTCATGGTGGTCGATCTCAAAAGTGGTTGGTGGCATCTTATTTGTTTATTGGTGATGTAGGAATTGCTTGGTATATATATATTATATAGCACGTCTTATCGATCCGAGATTACCCAATCAGTCAGTCAGCCAGCCAGCCAACCAACCAGCTCTGCCGGCCGGCCAACCAACCAGCCAGCCAGCCAGCCATCATCTACATCTCGAGTAAATAGCAAAACCTATCACCATCTCTTAACGCAGCTGGAGAAACAGACTCTTTTGATAATGGTTTCCTCCTTGTGTTGCTTCGTTGTGATGTGATTATTTCGCATCTCATTGTATCACGCCTCCCTCTACAACTATATTATCTCAAAGAAAAAACAAAGCGACAGGATTCTAAAATACATGTACGTACACACACACACGCACGCACATGTACATTGTAAACAAATGAGATTTCAGCTTTCAAAAGCTATTTTCTTTTCTTGTAAGGGGCGGTTGACTCTACGTAAGAGTGGGAGATATATTTAAATGGGAAAAAATTTGAATATCTTATCATGTATTCAGCTTCCGATTTATTTATTTTTTCTTCCTGAACAATTGTAGCTAATTTAGTTTTCAATTATTGGATGGAATACGTGTCTGTAGTAGTTTTCTTGTATTTGTTTTTAAAGGTTCTCGATTAGAATAAGGGGGTAAATCTTAAGGATTAACCTACAGTTGTTACATAGACACACACGTTTGTATGTATGTATGTGTGTGTGTGTGTAAAAAATATATGCCTCAGTTTGTATGTATGTATGTATATAACGATGGCTTAGCTAGCCGAAACTTCGAAGTCACTGCCACTAATATTCTTTGTTTAAGAATAATACATTTGTACTATACAACAGTATAAAGTGACCATTCAGATTAATATAAAATTTATATTATAACTGAACATAAAAACAAACATTAATCTATATATATATATATATGTGTGTGTGTGTGTGTGTATGTATATGTGTGTGTACAAGAACTTTTGTTCTCATTCTCATCATCATCCAGTGTTTTAAATCCGGGTTTTGTCCCCGTTGACGGTGGGTGGGTGGGTGGGGGGGTCGGAGTCCCGGATCTACTTCAATGCCATAGCAACCGAGGTAGGCAGATGCAGCCCACCCCAACCTTTGGGCTGGCTGGCTGGTGCCCATTCTCCTTGGATTTTCTATGGGGAGCATGCCCTTGCTTACTCCCAACCTCAGTTTCTAGACACGAGTGGTTCTGAGACCAAGGCCTCTACCATGATTTTTAAGAAATATGGTGAAAAACTATCTCAGGAAGGCAGGGACGCTACTCTCGACACCCCTTTCAGAGCCCCCCTACCACGTGTTCTCGCTCTGTAAAAAAATTAAAAAAAAACCCATAAAAGATTACTTCCATATTATTGCTGTTTGATGTACAAAATCCAGTAGAATGAAAAGTACCTTCTTTGAAAAGGCTTGATGACTGGATTCACATCTTCAAGAAGTTTTATCCAACCCAGGCTCATTTGGAGAAAGCCGATATAAAAAAAAAAATTAATGGTATCAAATTTTGGCACAAGGACAGCAATTTCAGGGAAGAGTATAAGTTGATTATATCAACTTCAATGTTCAACTGTTACTCATTTTATTGAAATCCAAAAGATGGACCAAATGTTGCTAAATATTTTGCCCAGCTTGCTCAAGATTCTGCCAAATTGCTGCCTTAAAACTAATGATGAGATTTCATCATAGCATACTAACATATGTGGAGGCGCAATGGCCCAGTGGTTAGGGCAGCGGACTTGCGGTCATAGGATCGCGGTTTCGATTCCCAGACCGAGTGTTGTGAGTGTTTACCGAGCGAAAAACACCTAAAGCTCCACGAGGCTCCGGCAGGGGATGGTGGCGAACCCTGCTGTACTCTTCCACCACAACTTTCTCTCACTCTTACTTCCTGTTTCTGTTGTACTTGTAATTCAAAGGGGCAGCCTTGTCACACTGTGTCATGCTGAACATCCCCAAGAACTACGTTAAGGGTACACGTGTCTGTGGAGTGCTCAGCCACTTGCACATTAATTTCACGAGCAGGCTGTTCAGTTGATCGGATCAACTGGAACCCTTGACGTCGTAAGCGACGGAGTGCCAATAACTTACATAGATTGGATGGGTTGTGGTGGTTAATTCATTTCTTAGTTGGAGTCACTGCTACTCCTAGATGGGCCAGAAGGCCATATTTTATTTGTATATTCAAGTTTTGGCATAGTTTCAATAACCAAATGTTCTTTCTAACACCAACCACTTAACTGGATGTGGTGAATGCATTTTCTGTTGGAACCTACACTAAGGAGGTTGTCATGTTCTTAGCCAGACTAATGGAGTTTTCTTGACTCTACACTGTTGCTGCTCATATGCCAACAGCTTTAAAGTGTAAGCTGCTATGTTTTATTGTGACATAAGCATTAGTGAGATTACTTTGTGCTCTGTAGAGTTAGAGTCCTTGCTACTTCATGATGCCTTTGTAGCATGACCAAGAAGGTGAATTTGAGAGCAATGACAGAAGGACTAGACTGTGTATGTGAAGGAACCAAGAGGTTTGATGGGAAAAACAGATTGAGTAAGAGGGTGGTGGATGAGGGGGAGTAATGGTTGAATGACAGTGCTGGCAGGAGGGACCAGAAAGGGATATGGCAATGGCACACACATATAGGCATAGATTCTTTTATTCATTGGACCGTGGCCATGCTGGAGCACTGCCTTAATGCATAAACATATATAAATACACATACACACATGTACGTGTGTATATATAATATATATATATATATATATACACACACACAGACACATGAGGGGGTGCTGAAAAGTTCCTGGCTTTAAGGGTATTGGAGGACCAACTTTCTGAGCTCTTTTACAGGGCTTAGAAAAACCAAAGGACTGCTACCATAAGTGTGTGAATCTGGGAGAGGAATATTTTGATTAAAATCAATTAACCGACCCTCCTGTGTTTTCTTTTAACCAAAGCCAGAAACTTTTCAGAAACCCCTCATATATATATATATATATATATATATGGCCCGTTTAAAACAGATGTCCTAAGAAATTTTCTAAAAAGAAAAAAAAAAATGTGTACAGTGATAGTTATTTTGAAACTTTGTCCAGTGTTCATCAGAATCATTGCTTTAAGTCAACTACCCTGAGATGCTAACATTTATTCTTTTAATTTTTTTTTTATCCCTGCTGATGCCTTGTGTTTCAACAAGTTAATATATAACCTTTATTTAAGATGGTAGAATGTGATTTCTAAGAAATTTGGTTACTCCCCTCAGCAAGTTAACTGACCATGTGTTGGCTGCCTGTTGAACAAAACTAGTGGCAGACAATTATGTTCAATTTTTTTTCTCTCTCCTCCCTCCTTTTTTTCCTTGTTTTATATATTCTATTTCAGATCTTTAGAATAGGTGGTTGAACTAACAGGTGAGTTAGTTCACATCAGCAAAAGCTAAATAATGATTTTTTGACTTATTTAGGGAGAGTGGTTTTTCAGTTACATATATATACATTTTGACATTATAGATACATTATTACAAGATATATATGTATATATTGGGTATGCTTTATAGAAAAAACGTGTATATGCAGTGTATGTGAGTGTGTGTGTGTGTGTGTGTGTGTATATTGTATATACACAATGCATATTAAGTGTAGGCATGCCTGCATGATTAAGAGATATATGTACTTCTCAAGCAAGCAGTTTTGAATTGGATCCCATTATACACACTTGTGGGCAAGTACTTTCTACTCTAGTTTCAAAGTGATAAATGTCTTGAGGGTGAAATATGGTAAATGGAAACTGTATGAAACCCTGTCATTGTTCTTACATCCTCCTTTCCATGCTTACATTGGCCAGATGAGAATATGTCTGGAGCAGAGTTTTCTATGGCCAGCTGCTCTTCCTAATTCCAATTTCCTTCTGTTTTCAAGCGAAGAAATACCCCACCCTCCTTGTCTGTTGAACAACGAACAGCTTGGACATGGCTACATGGAGAATTGGAAACAAACGAGACTGTTTGAGGAGGCCCTTTCTTTACAAAGATCGTGTGACATGCCGAGAAACCCAAGCATGCTTTTGCATTCGACTACAAGTAAACAGCATTGTCTGTTTGAACAGTGATGCTTTTGTGTAGAACCAGCAAACAGGTTGAGCGGAAAATATGAACTCACTCATATGAACAAAATGAAAGAAAATATGAACTCACTCACGAAAATACATACATATTTATGTATACACATGCACTTATAAAGGGCTTCTCAAAGTTTCTGTTTGTCACTTTCAGTTGGTTGCAAGGTATTGGTCAACTTGCAACTGTAGTAACCGATGCCAGCCACCAAGTTCCAAGTGGTTGGACTGAACCTGTAGCCATATGGTTCCAATGCAAACATCTTAAACACACAGATGTGTATATGAGCATGTTTATGTGTATTGTCATCATTGTTTAACGTCCACTGTATATATATATATATAGTGTGTGTGTTATTTATTTACTACCAACAAGGGGCTACACACAGAGGGGACAAACAAGGACAGACAAACGGATTAAGTCGATTATACCGATTCCAGTGCGTAACTGGTACTTATTTAATCGACCCCGAAAGGATGAAAGGCAGAGTCGACCTCGGCGGAATTTGAACTCAGAACGTAGCAGTAGACGAAATACCGCTAAGCATTTCGCCCGGCGTGCTAACGTTTCTGCCAGCTCGCATATATATATATATATATATATATAGTGTGTGTGTGTGTGCGCATACGTATTTGTATATGTGTATATATAGGTGTATGTGTGTTTCGCTGGGGAGGACGAGTTTTTCGAGAACCTCAAATTACTAGTGGTCCTGCTCCTTATTCCTCTCTTCTGTCAGGTTCAGGGTCTTGGGGTGCAGCCTTCACCACTTCATCCCATGTTTTCCTGGGTCGCCCTCTTCCGCTAGTTCCAGCCACATTAAGTAATCAGTACACACACACACACATATTTGTTTGTAATCATTTAGATTCAGCTCAGTTCTGAAAAAGTGACCTACAATTAAAACTATAGAGTATGCTTTGAGTGAAATATGCCCATTATATGTGACTATGCGTGGAGATGCAATGGCCCAGTGGTTAGGGCAGCGGACTCGCGGTCATAGTATCGTGGTTTCGATTCCCAGACCAGGCGTTGTGAGTTTAGTGTTTATTGAGCGAAAACACCTAAAGCTCCACGAGGCTCCGGAAGGAGATGGTGGCGAACCCTGCTGTACTCTTTCACCACAACTTTCTCTCACTCTTACTTCCTGTTTCTGTTGTGCCTGTAATTCAAAGGACCAGCCTTGTCACACTGTGTCACGCTGAATCTCCCCCGAGGACTACGTTAAGGGTACACGTGTCTGTGGAGTGCTCAGCGACTTGCACGTTAATTTCATGAGCAGGCTGTTCAGTTGATCGGATCAACTGGAACCCTCGTCGTCGTAAGCGACGGAGTGCCAACACACACACATGTGACTATGCAGAAAACCATGTAGAGTCTCTCTCATTGGCTTGATGTTTCCTTTTGTTTTATAAGATGTTTTGGGTCAAAATGTTTTGCTAAGAACCTCTTGGCAGTTTCTAACAGAAGGTGAAGGTAGTTAGTTCAAGGTGTGAATGGAAATTACAATTAGGTCAACATGTTCCCCCAATATCAGTATGGCTTTTATGTCTAGACACAAGCAACCTTTATGATGGAAGCCTGCCTGTACACACAGGCATCACGTTTGTATCTTATGTCTATCGATTTGTTTCACCATCTTATCCAGAATCTGTCTGTCAGTCTGGCATTTCATGTTTATCAATATGGTTATCTGCTTGTCTATCTGTCAGCTTATCTGTCTATCTATCTTGGTGTCTGGCTATCTAGCTACATATCTAAACATCTTTCTCTTAGCAAAAATGGAAATAACACATTCCTTTGAAATCTTTTGTTAAAATGAGTGGCGGTAGATTGATGGTTTGCCATTTAAAAACAACACACTAATATATTTATTTCCTTTACAATACATATTATTATTATGTGTGTTTATGAAGCACTTTCATTCTTGTACAACATGTTTGGCATTATGAAACATGTATGTATTCATTCTTTTCTATGTATTGGTTGTAACCATGCTGTCACACTTATTTTATATTCATTTAGTCAATCATACTGGCGAAGCTTTGGATTTATTTCAGTCTGGTGCATATTTTATTGGTCTTTATTTATCAGATTGCTCAGTTATGGAACATAAAAGGACATTAACAACACTCGTTTTTAGACTCCTGTAAAAAGCATTATCTATCTATCTATCTATCCATCATACACACACACACACCTTGAAGGCTATACTAGAACATAATTGCCCAAGGTATTCAAGCACCCAACTATGGAGTTTGAAAGCAAACTTCTTAACCATACAGCCATACATTTGCCTGTGTTGATATGTATTTCAACACATCCACACTCTCTCCCATGTATGCATATGATTTACATATTCTTTCTACACTGTTTTCACCATTGGTGTCGTGTGACGTGTCTCTTTACCCAGGAGGAGGTGATTGCACTCTGTGGAAACTCTAGAGTAACAGCCTCCCCTCCACATATATAAATGCATACATACGTGTGTATATATATATAATTATTCAATATTAACGGTTTTGTATTAGAAAACCAAGAATTTATGCAAGGCTGTAAAAGAAGTGCTCAAACTAGTTGAGACATAGGTACAAGTTAATTGCAGAATAAAACCGTTAGGTCATCGACTCAAAAAGCCGTAGCGCACCAATGACCACATATAAGAAGTACAACATAGACCACAAAGCCAAGTTAGTAAAGGGAAGTCAAAATTTGGATCTTTTTTAAAACGGGGGCCACATTTTTCATTAACGAAACAGTTTGAAACTTGGAACACTGGTAGAATGTGTCATATAAAACATCTTTTTCTCTTAGTCTTCTTAAAAAAAAAAAAGAAATCCATAAGTTTTTCCATGTTAAAGTTGTATTTCTGTAATTTCAACCAATCACTGACGTCCATTCAGCCGATATACATTAAGTGCCGACTACATAAACAAACGATTCTGAAATAATTAACCCTAACCGTAGGGTTAGGGTTAAAGCAAATTTAAAATGAAAAAAGCAAATAAAACGAAGGTATGGAGATTAAATACGCTTTACATCGCTTAATCAGCCAAAGGAGTAAATGTAAACAACTGAATACTTGTCAGTGATTGGTTGAAATTATCGAAATAAGACAATTTTTTACATGAAATAAATTCGAATACAAAAATATTTTTCTGTTCTATAACACAAAATAGATAAGTATACGAAGTTTGAAAGTCTTTCCGTACCAAAAACACTACGTAAAACATTAATGAAAAATGTGGCCCCCGTTTTAAAATAGATCCCAAAATTTGTATACATAAGAATAAAAATCGATTAAAAACACAATTGAATAATATAAATAAATAAACTGCGATTAAAAATATTAGAGACCAGTACAAATACAGTAGAATAAATATATATATATATATATATATATATATATATATAGAAAAAATAATACAAAGGGAAACGTAGCACAACAGTTCATTCGCTGAGGCCAATAGCCAACAAAAGAAGTTCAAGATAAATAGTACGAAAGTTCAACTACCTACCTCATGACAGCAAATTTAGTAGGTAAAATCCAATTTGATAAACAGGAATACCGAAGTGCACGGGACAAAACAACAACAGAACATCCAAACACAAACACATATGGCCATTTCGGGGGTATATCACCGTATTTAGGGCACAATAGAGCACTTATTAGTGATAACCCCTTCTTCAGGGTAAAAAAAAAGACACACAGACATCAGCGAAGTCACCAGTTAAAAGAATTATAAATATGAGAACATGCTTAAATAAATAATAATATGGACTCGACCAATGAAAAAAAAATCTAATTTTTAGTATACCCTTTAGAATAGTCAGGCAGGTTTGGTAACTAAAACTATTAGGTTTCAAATCCAACGTAAGCCATGTTGAAAAATAAATAAAAATTAAATACTACCATTGTATCTATATTTTTATTATTATTTTTATATCAATATGTTTGTCTTTTATTTTAATTTTTATCATTACCATTACTATCACCATTATTACCACTACTAATACTATTATTTTTCTTCTTATTTCTATTTTTATATAGTTTTAGGAAGGTGGAGGAAAATTTATGATTGCAAAAAGGGATTACCTCGATAAACTTATTCAAGGTTTTCGGCCCAAAAGACCTAAGAATGGAAAGGGATTCCCTAATGCATAATAAGCACTTGCTAATATTAGCCCTAAATTGGGGGGTTCTAGATAAGATTGACCATTCAAGATAGTACTTCTTATTCCTCCTCTTGAGGTCATGCAAGTAAGAGGCGAGTGTTGTGGAATTATAATATTTCTCATTAGAAAAGGAACTCATGTGCGCCCTATACCTGGCTTTAAAATTCACTGAACTTCCAATATAAAACTTTTTAACCAACACGCGCCAGTTTATAATAACGCTCTGGAGGCAAGCGGCTTCAAAACTAGAATTTCATATATACATAACACAAGATTTAAAAATAAGTTGGCAGGTTTACCACCCGACCATATTGCGTTCGATCGGTGTGGAGGTAAAATTTTTTTTAGTAGTTATCGTAGTAAACATTCTTTTAGAAACGGGACTAGGAACAGTGGAAATATAAATAAAAATAGGGATAAATACAAAAATATAAATAAAAATATGGACACTTTAAATAAGCCTACGATACGGGAAAATCCTAATATGGGAATATTTAAAACAAAAGTTTCGCGACCCAGAATAAGAGAAGTAACCTGGTTCGCCCCCACTTTTTCCCTCAGGGTAAGAAACTTACCAAAAATGTTTTTTAGGATCTGAGAAAATAATTTTCCTAGGGACCACAAATACTACGGTATTTGTAACAGGTCTACAATTAAGTGTTCCTACTCTGGAATGCCGAATTTAGCATCCATTATTGCCTCTTTAAATAGGAATAGAATAAATAAATTAAAGCTATGCGAATTTCCGTCTCAGGGAACCCCTGTTTCTAATAAAACCAACTGTAAACCACACGACGATGGTGGAACGGGCCCTTCATTCCCCCGAGTTATGCCTAAATCTGGGAATGAGATAAGTGGAATGGTTGATAAGAATAAAGTTCAGAGGGCGGTTAATGATGTTGGAAATGACTTTAAGGGTGGCCGCAAAAAAATATGTAATTGTAGGGACCCTTCTTTATGTCCTCTCGGCGGACTTTGTTTGTCCACAAACGTAGTGTATAAATGCGTAGTTAGAGACGAGGACAAACAAAATAAGTTTTATATTGCAAGTTCAGTGAATTTTAAAGCCAGGTATAGGGCGCACATGAGTCCCTTTTCTAATGAGAAATATTATAATTCCACAACACTCGCCTCTTACTTGCATGACCTCAAGAGGAGGAATAAGAAGTACTATCTTGAATGGTCAATCTTATCTAGAACCCCCCAATTTAGGGCTAATATTAGCAAGTGCTTATTATGCATTAGGGAATCCCTTTCCATTCTTAGGTCTTTTGGGCCGAAAACCTTGAATAAGTTTATCGAGGTAATCCCTTTTTGCAATCATAAATTTTCCTCCACCTTCCTAAAACTATATAAAAATAGAAATAAGAAGAAAAATAATAGTATTAGTAGTGGTAATAATGATAGTAATGGTAATGATAGAAATAAAAATTAAAATAAAAGACAAAAATATTGATATAAAAATAATAATAAAAATATAGATACAATGGTAGTATTTATTTTTTATTTATTTTTCATCATGGCTTACGTTGGATTTGAAACCTAATAGTTTTAGTTACCAAACCTGCCTGACTATTCTAAAGGGTATACTAAAAATTAGATTTTTTTTTTATTGGTCGAGTCCATATTATTATTTATTTAAGCTTGCTCTCATAATTATAATTCTTTTAACTGGTAACTTCGCTGATGTCTGTGTGTCTCTTTTTTTACCCTGAAGAAGGGGTTATCACTAATTAGTGCTCTATTGTGCCCTAAATACGGTGATATACCCCCCGAAATGGCCATAGGTGTTCTGTGTTTGTGTTCCACCTATACTTGTAATCCACTGTAAATGATGTTTATGGTTTGACTTTACTGATGTTACCTGCGGAATGGTGAAATATGGATTTTACTTTGCCACACATTGGATGTTCTGTTGTTGTTGTTTTGTCCCGTGCACTTCGGTATTCCTGTTTATCAAATTGGATTTTACCTACTAAATTTGCTGTCATGAGGGAGGTAGTTGAACTTTCGTAATATTTATCTTGAACTTCTTTTGTTGGCTATTGGCCTCAGCGAATGAACTGTTGTGCTACGTTTCCCTGTGTATTATTTTTTCTATATATATATATATATATATATATATATATATTTATTCCACTGTATTTGTACTGGTCTCTAATATTTTTAATCAACTTTTTAATCGCAGTTTATTTATTTATATTATTCTATTGTATTTTTAATCGATTTTTATTCTTATGTATAAAAATTTTAACTTCCCTTTACTAATTTGACTTTGTGGTCTATGTTGTACTTCTTATATGTCGTCATTGGTGGGCTACGGCTTTTTGAGTCGATGACCTAACGGTTTTATTCTGCAATTAACTTGTATATATGTATATATATATATATATATATATATATATATATATATATATACACACACAATTGCAGCGTGGAAGGTGTTTATAAGCCATTTAAAAACACAAAAACCGTTAGATTCACTCCAACATTTAAATTTAATTTGTCAAAATATTTTCGGCGCTTTGAAACTGCGATCTGTTCACTAACAAGCACGAAATTTTGTCAGTAAACAGGTCGCGGTTTCAAAGCGAGGAAAATATTTTGACAAATTAAATTTAAACGTTGGAGTGAATCTAACTGTATTTGTGTGTTTTTAAATGGCTTATAAACACCTTCCACGCTGCAATTCTTTTTGTTTCAGCACACGAAGTCACTTGCTCTGCAAGTACATCAGATGTTGCAACATAGCATACTATATTGCATGCTGTCCCTATTGGTATATATTAAGCTTTTCCTTAATATTTCTATATTTCTATCCCTTCAGTGGCATCATTCCCGTTCCTGTTTTTGGCTCAATGTTGAATTTAAAACAATAAAAATACTTTTCTTCTGTTGTTTTTCCCATCTTTAGTATTTTTCAATTGTTTTAAGGTTTTCCATCGATTAAATGAGCTTACTAAATTTTCCCCCTCATTAACTATCCTTATAAACCCACTTAATTTAATATCAACTCATGCAAGCAGTATGGTGCATATGTACATACATGTGTGCGTGTATGTATATATCTGTCCGTCCGTCCATCGATCGATTGATCGATCGAAGAAGAATGGAGTAAACACGTCCTTTAATTAGATAAATTTACAATTGTTTCATCTGGATTTGATCTTATGAATATCGCTTTATCATGCAAATAATATAAGTAAATATTGAGGTGTCATTGGCACGCATCAAATTCGACTCTTCAGAATCATGTGTAAAAGTTGTTTGCATATATTAGAAAGGATTATTATTATTATTATTAAGGTGGCGAGCCGGCAGGAATATTAGCACGCAGGGTAGCAGCATTTGGTCAGTCTTCACGTTCTGAGTTCAGATTCCGCCGAGGTCGATTTTGCCTTTCATCCTTTCGGAGTCGATAAATTAAGTACCAGTGAAACACTGGGGTCGATGTCATCGACTCTCCCCCTCCTCCCAAATTTGAGGCCTCGTGCCTTTAATAGAAAGAATTATTATTATTATTATTATTATTGTGTATGTGTCAGCATGTGTGCACATATGTGCGTATCCATTATGTGCAGAGAAGTGTGCACTTATGTATGCATCATGTGTGTATGCTTTTAGAATCTTGTGTAGGTATGTGTGAATCCGCAAGCTTTGTGTGTGTCTATGTTAGGGAGCAGTTTTCTTTTTATGTTACATTAAAGCACGACTCTGTTGAAATTTGATTTGTTTTCGCTGACAGAATTTGCCCGAAACCCCACTCAGTAAAAATGTAAAATCCTAAGGAATAATGCCAGGCAACAAAGCTCGTGTGAGAATCATCGACCACGGAGGGGAAACGGACGATATAAAAACAGAATATCCGAAGCCCGGATAGTATTCTACAGTCTAACAAAGGTGTGGAGAAGCAAAGGTATTTGCCGCAAAACAAAGCTGAAGCTGTTCAAGACGTTGTTCTGACCATTATTAATTCTGTGAATGGGAAAACTGGAAAGTGATAAAACATGGAAGTAAAAAACAATGGACGGCTTCCATTTCACATGTTTAAGGAGGAATACTCGACATGAAGTGGCTGCAAAGAACCAGCAATAAGCACATTTGAAACGACAACGGATCAGTCACGAAATAGGACGAAGACGCTGTAACTGGATCGGACGTGTCACCAGACAACATTGTGAAAGCGATTGTATGGTGGCACTAAAGTGGTAGCCAGAAGAAGGAAAAGAGCAACTGGGCGCTCTGAAGTCACATAAGGAAGAACCATTGGCAAGAACAAGCAGGAAGAATGGTAGAGAAGCTGCAATGAGAATATGACGCTTCAATGTGACGTCGGTAAGTTACAAAAATGACGAAACACCGATGTCCTTCTCTGCTGAATGGGATTTAGGGCGAGTTGTTTCGCCTGCTTATGACTTTACTGTTATCCATTCATTGCGATTTAAACCCTTTTGTTACCGTATTTATTTTGAGAGCTCTGTGTTTCTTTCAATTAATTTTAAATATAACAAAGAATTTAATAAAATAACTTAGTTACCATTAAGCTGGTGTGAGCAACATAAATTGTGACTAAGGTTTGGTAGATTTTAATTTGAAACTTATGAAAACAAGACATTTGTACTTCAGAGCCAGAGGCGGTTTCAGCCGGGTTGGTATCGAAAGGGTTAACTAGCGTATGGTGAAGCAAAGTTATAGGCCGCAAAACGAAGCTTTTCAAGATATTAGTCTGACCATTATTAACTCTACGGATGTGAAAACTGGAAATTTGCAAAAATGGAAGTAAAAAAACAATGGACAGCTTCCGTTTCAGATGTTCAAGGAGAATACTCGACATCAAGTGGCTGCAAAGAGTTCGAAATAACACATTTGAAATGACAGCGGGCATCAATAGAATCAGTGGTGAAATAAGACGCTGGAACTGGATCGGACACGTCCTCTGACAAGATCGAGAAAGCGATTGTACGGTGGCACTAAAGTGACAGGCTGAAGAGGAAAAGATCAGCAGGGCGCTCTAAAACCACTTGTAGAAAACAGAGCTGGTTGGAGAGATCGTGTTATTATTAAGCCTCGTGTGCCTTATCGCTCAGAGCGAACTATCTCACCCTAATAGAAGGCTAAGAGCAAATTCATCCACAATGATACTACACCCACTAGTATACAAGTCACGCTTTTAGTATACTATAGCAACCAGCTACACTCTTTGATAATGAATGACTATATCGTTAGAAAAAATTCATATATCAGAATACAAGCTTTACCACACGTAACCATAAACGCATTGTTAAAGTGTATTATATTTACACCAGGATGCAAAATCTCTTCAACATTAAACAAATCGGCTAACCACAAAATGTAGCTCAGACTACTGATGTAATATAAAAATTTCAGTGTAAACCTGAAAGTTGTAAACTTCCCGATTCAAACTGTTACATTGGACATACAAGTACAACACTTTATCGACAGTTTACCATGCATTGACAAGGAATAATTTCAGCTTATACAAAATAATATCGGATAGAAAGACACTAGTTGACAGCGTTACAGTTTTATATAGAATTCTACAAAAAGTTAGAATGCTATGGGAGTTTTACATATATGCAAGATACAAACTTAAGCAGACACGCATTACACGTCGTGTGTGATGGTGTCATGAAATCTGCCATGATCTACTGTCACATAATTTTAAACCGATGATGGCGTAATCAGTTTTCCAGTTATTCCCAAGACATTTTGTGATTCACCACAGAATTCACGGACAACATGTTAAAATAGTGTAATTTGAAAATTAGGTTGTAAAACATCAGACTTAGGGATTTAAAAACGATATTGTTCCAAACTAAATATAAAGAATTTATGAGGGAAATAAGAAAAATCCTCACTATACATATGTACGCCTGTGTTTACGTGCTCATATATACGCATGTGTACATGTGCTTGTGTCTGTTTCGATAATCTATAGTTAGGAAGAAGAGCCACGTTTTATTTTTGTCATTGTGATTATATCAAAGATAGAACATTTCAATACTGGCAATGATGTTTTTCTTGTGGTTACTGCTTCATATCCAGGAGTATATCTTTTAAAATGTTCTGCATCACTAATTGTTCGACCTACAGTTTCATTAAAGTTGCTCTACTCATACATTATGGTTATAAACCCTTTAGTTTATATATCCGTTTCAGTTGTTCTACTCTTATTATATATTCCTTCTTGGTTTATCTTACCTTGATTGTAAACCTTTTTGGATTGTTCTACTCAGCTTTTAGACCTTGGATTGCCTTACTCTTGGTGCCCTACTACTTTGGATTTCTCTGATCTAGTTTTAATTTTTTTTGTCGCCCTTTCAAAGCCTAGCCAGGCTCATGGGCCCGGTTTTCCGGTTTCTATGGCGTATATTCCCCCCCCCCCCTCCGCTGGACGGGACGCCAGTCCATCGCAACGTTACTCAAGAAACAGGAAGAAAGATTGAGAGAAAGTTGGGGCGAAAAAATACAACAGGGGTCGCCACCACCCCCTGCCGGAGCCTCGTGGAGCTAAGGTGTTTCGCTCAATAAACACACAACGCCCGGTCTGGGAATCGAAACCGCGATCCTCTAACCACTGGGCCATTGCGCCTCCACAGTTTTAATTCCCTATGATTTAAGGTATTTCAGCTGTGATGATCCCTTATGTCTAGAGAACTCTGTTTCGTGTTATTCTACATGCCCTTTTAAAGCTAGTAGGTTGTGATTTGAGTGTGAGTTAGCTGTCATTTATAGCAGATGGAATGATCATATAGAGGCTCACTAGTTGACTCATCTACCCTGTTTATGAACATCTGGGGCTGCTGGAACCTCTTCGAGGTCGTTCGGACCTACAATAAAAACACAACCAAATCTTCCTCAAATCACAGAATATACCATCTCAAAAAAAAAAAAAAAAAGACACTTGTTAGTGTAGTCATAATTACAGAATAGTTATACAGGAAGTTAAGATAGTCACGGCTGGAATGCCTTCAGTAACAGGTCACCTTAATTGGAGCATCAGAAGCTAAATTCTCAGCGCACTCTACCGTAGTTATGAACCTTTTGAAAGAACTTCTTCATAATTGCCGATCGAACTGCTAGGTAAAGCCGCAAGACTACCTCACATTATATCCCCCATCGAATACTTTAATTCTAAAAATATGCTTGAACAAAAGACGGAATAGTTGAGACTGGAATGTTTTATATTGTGTATAGTCTGTTAAAGTTGACTTCGAGCCAACGACCGAGTATAGCCTAATTTTGCTGAACATGCTTTCAAGTACATGTATGTTATATTTTCCTTGTTTAAAAACACATTGATTTCCAGATCTTGGCTCGATCCACAATTCTTCGGTTTATGTTATCCTCAAAGTAATGTAATTCCGAACATTCAGCATAAAGGTTGTTTTAGTCCACTCTGTATCCGTCTCAATTGCGCAGGCATAGGATCGGTGTTACAATCCCGTCGTAATTTTTCAAGCATAGTGTCCAATGTGGTCTTCTTTTTTTTTTCCAGACAGTATATTGTGAAAAGTGGAGGCGCGTGGCTTAGTGGTCAAGGAGTCGGCATCAGGATCGCAAGATTGTGGTTTCGATTCCTGGACCGGGCGACGCGTTGTGTTCTTGAGCAAAACACTTCATTTCACTGGCAAAAGAGTTACGCTGCGATGGATTGGCGTCCCGTCCAGCTGGGGAACACATACGCCACTGAAACCGGGAAACCGGGCCCATGAGCCTGGTTAGGCTTTAAAAGGGCGCATATATTTTTTTTTATATTGTGAAAAGGATGAAATAACGGTGTTATTTCTTGCAAGTTGATTGACCGAAAAGTGTTGAATCAACCTCCCGTAACAAACGATTTGACAACTAGTTTTCTCTCCTAAGAACTCTAATCGTTTTTGTCTTAAGTTTACTTTTGATGCGAACTCGTGTATTAAAACATTTTGTTGCCGACAACACTCGCGCACAAGTTCTTTCATTTTATTATTAATTTGTCAATTGGTTAACTATTTAACCAGTAAACTAATCGATTGTTTGATTAACCGCTCGGTTATTCAATCAATCAGGTTCGTCAAAAGTCATTTCGTGCCATTTGCGACCTCACCAATGGCATGCTCTTCACTACACTAGGTCTGCTCCCGTGTCTGTCTTTAGTTCGTATTATTGGCACAAGAACCGCCCCGAGATACGACAGACAATCTTGTACGAATTACTTTGAACAGGAGTTACAATTTCTAAATGATATTGTACAACCTTACTAGCCAGAGATTTGCAAGAGGTCTTTATACGGCTTGGTTACATTCTCCTGTATTAGCAGTGGTGATGGGTGGATTGTTGCATCACAGTACGGACAGGCACCTGTTGAATCTGATTGATTTGGTGGGTAAATATGACGTAGCGAAGGGGACGGGACGTTCACGTTGTGTGTATGGTTTCGGTCCCACTGCGTGGAACCTTGGGCAAGTGTCTATAGCTCGGGGCCGACCAACGCTTTGTAAGTGGAGGTGGTAGATGGAAACTGAAAGAAAACCATCATATACATATTTATATGTATATGTATTACGCGCACGTTTATGTATACACGTGAGAAAAAGTACTCGTTGCATGTAGAGCTTATTTGTTCGTTCTAAGAACTTTCAGGTACAAAACTTTATTTGATTCTTCATATCCTTGAGACTTGTTAGGAAGTTAAATTTTCTATGGCCTTCCTTGAGAGTAATGGCAGCAATGTTCGATTTACTTATATATTTATACCTTGCCAAAGAAGAGAGCGAGAGGGAGATTGATTAAGTTAAATGAGATTTGTTTTAGGCGCTAGATATAAAGGTATTTCCAAAAGAATGAAAATTAAAACCGCAAACTTTATATGAAAATTGCAGCCAACTCGTCTTCAAATCACATTCAAATGAATCTTCCTTAAAAAGTGAAGGATACATCTCATACTGTAGTCCTAGAAACACTATGTCTGGAAGTAAGATGAGATAGTCACGGCTGGAGCATCTTTGATCATTATTGTTTGCTCAGACAGATCAGAGCTGATCTGATACTAGACATTGACCATTTTAAAATTCATTCTACAACGATCACATCCGGTTGCTATTGTTTTGGATCTTAATTTTGAAGCATTGGAAATTCTATAATAAGGAGAACTTATTTCGATCTGATGATATTTGCATCGACTCGATGATATATATCTCAGTAGTAAAGAGAGTGGAGGCCAGATAAATTGTCTAATCGATAATCTGAGAGATCATGTAAACATTTTTATAGATCTTTTTCATCTCACCGATTTTATATTTGTTGTTGCTGTTGTTTGACCCTAATCGAGTTGACCAGTGATCGAAGACATTTCAGTCGTGACTCTTCCGTCTTTTTTGTATAACAGAGATTACATTGTCCAGTGTGTTCTTCCTTTCTTACGATTTGAGGCCTTTATGGTTATTTCTAGTAGGTCGAGCTACAATATATTCCCTCATTAGCTCAAAGGGATTTATTATTGATTCAATGGATAGAGAATATTGACAATTGTACTCTCCGCCACCCAGTTTACTAAACCTTTCTATTATAGGCACAGGGCTTGCAATTTTTTTTTTTTTTTTGCGGGGGCTAGTCGATTACATCGATTACATCGATTCCGTTACTCAACTTATTTCATCGATCCCGGTGCTCAACTGGTGCACATTTCATCGACTTTCTAAAAGGCAAAGTCGACTTCGACGAAATTTAAACTCAGAACGTAAAGGCGGGACGAAATGCCGCTAAGTATTTTGTCCGGCATGCTAACGATTTTGCCAAGATCTTCGCCTTCGTCAAAGTTTAATAATACGAGGTGTTAAAAAAAAGTCTCTCCGCAGTGAATTTTTCGGGTGAACGGATTATTTCGAAGGGACTTTGGCCACCAAGAATCACCTGATTTAACACTGCCAGATTTTTTTTTTTCTGGGGAGCAAGTAAAGGATCAGTGTACAAGAATCGCCCCAAAAACCATTAATGAGCTAAAAGACGCAATCATAAAACCTTCACACGGTCCATACCGCATCAGACTGTATTTCAAAGCATGTGTAGAAGAGTCAACTTATGTATTGAAAATGAAGGACGACACTTTCAACACCTCTCTCTTATAAAGCTTTTTGAAGTTTTGTAAAGTCTAATATATTCTTTTGTAGTCTTATTCCATCTTACAAATATTTGTTTTGCAATAAAATACTTACTGCGGAGAGACATTTCGAACACCTTGTACTATCGCCTGTAGGACCTTGGTGCTTTTATCGTTTGGACCAGATTGTCTTCGCTTAGTTTCCTCCACGTCTATGTTTTCTTGCAAGTGTTTGAGTTGAGTATTGATCACACCAATTTTACCAGTGTAGGAAGGCTTGCAAAATTGGGTGCTATTTTACACTTCACCCAAGTTCATATTCTTTTCTTAATAAAAAGTAAAATAAAACTGCTTATAATCACTCACGTAGTCAGGTTATAATTAAAGAGGGCTTCAGGGAGGAAATAACAGACCATATTCTTACAAATGTAACGCAAACGAATCTAAAGGTATAATCTTCGTTGAAGTGACCGCGAATCTTAATGATTTCCGACTTTTGCACTAGTTCACTAATTTAATTAATATAGAGGTGTATTCGATTTAATTAACCTAACGTGCTCAACTAATACTTTTATTGATACCGTAAGGATGAAAAGCAAAATCTTACTTTGGCAAGGTTTGAACTTGAACGTGAAATGACATAACTATTTAGTATGGTGTTCCTCCGTTTCCGCCGTTCTTTGCTCTGCTAATAACAATGGTGTTTAGCTCCAGATCTAGGATCGAAGTTGTTCAAGATGTGACCACACTGTTTTGTTTTTGAAACACGAGATGATTACGGTTTGAGCCCCGGCATACACATATACCTTTTCTTTTTAAGAAAGGAAGCGAGTGATTTGAAAGAGAGAGAGCTTAGGCGGTTTTTTGAATGTCGAGTGGCTGCAAAATGGCTCTGTGCGAAGACATGGTGGTGTATAACAGTGTGAGAGAGGTAACAATAAAGTAAGTTGGTCCTAAAAGATCTCGGCAAAGACCTTGTCCTGTTTGTACGACTGTCGATCGGGCGATCAGCGTAGTAATTACAAGTTTACTCAAACTGAAAGCTGAGCCTTAGCGATAGATAGTGTTGCTATTGGAAACTCAGTGCATCACTATCGTTAGCAGAACGCCTCATCTACTTTCGGATCGAGTAAACCCTCTGAGCAAAAGAGTTCCAGTTGTGACTTATGCCGTCTTTTTTTAATTATCTAGTACAAGATAATCTATTGTTTTTTTTTAGATAGTTTGGTGAGATTTGGCTGCTATTTTTAGCAGGTTGAGCTATCAAGTTGTGTAGCTGGTTGAATAGATTCCAGTGTATGGCTATTATTTTAATATCGAGTTGGCGGGAGTGGAAATCAAAAGTTACTCGGTGAGATGTAACGTGAAAAGTTGTAAACTTAATGAACGTAATTGATGAATATTATTAATATATAAGCAATATAAACCTCGTCGTAATTTATTTCGTTTACTGGACGGTTCCATATTGTTTTCTAATTTTGACACAAGGTCAGCAATTTTTAGGAGGAAGGGGCTAGTCGCTTACATCGACCCCCTGTACTTGACTGGTCGACCCCGAAAGCCTGAAAAGCAAAATCAACCGCGGCGGAATTTGTACTTATAACGTAAAGTTGGAAGAAATTCCGCTAAGCATTTTGTCCGGCGCGGCAACGATTCTGCCAGTTCTTGAACGGTTTTTTTTTTTATTGACTCTATTAAAAGCCTCTCTCAGAGCTTCATCGAAATAGTTAAGGGAGTTTTAGGTAGGAAGACCTTCTGGCACTCACTATTTTTACTCTCGTATGAAGAGTTTCGATAACTAGTCAATCTATGAGTTATGTTTTCTTTAATAGCATTTGAACACTCGTGCTAGGAAAAATACCAGGTTGTTTTGGGAAAAAAGACTAATAGAATGGTAGGTAAATCGACAATCTTCAGCATTTTTTGTACGTTCTTTCTAATCTTGTTTCGGCATTCTCTGCACATTCTTTCGAATTTTGCGTCTTTAATTAATACACTTGTTAAATTGGGGGCGTGCTACAATTAAACTGACGAAATGTTTAAATGATTTTAAAACGAAAGAGAAAAAAGGAAAGACTTAGTACTTTAACTAAATATCGAGTTTTAAGAATATGTAGTTTTAAAATATTGATAAGTACATTAACGTGTATTTGTGTGGGTTTTGGTCTCGGGTTCATTCCCGTTTCGCAGCACCTTGGGCAAGTGTCTTCCACTATTGCTCCGGGCTAAATAAAACCTTGTCAATTTGGTAGACAGAAAGTGAAAGAACCACACACACACACACACACACATACATACATACACACACATGTATGTGTGAGTGCATCCCACCGTCGCTTGCCATCCGATGTTGGTTTGTTTACGTCATCGTAACTTAGCAGTTCGACAAAAACAATCGATCGTTCCAGTCTTAAAAATAAGTACTTGGGGCGATTTATTCGACTAAGCCCTTCAAGGTGGCAACCCCAGTATGGCCGCAATCCAAAGACTGAAACAAATAAAAGAAAAAAAAATATACACAGCATACACATTCGGTTTGCATGCTATTTATAGTATTTCCCCAAGTTGTATAAATTAATATGAGAACGAATTGAAGGGGAAAAAATAGCTAGATTACATACTTTTAGAATTCATAAGAAATGAAGTCCTTTTTGCTTCGAATTAAACTTTGGAACTGTGTACATGCATGTTAACGTGCATTAACCATCCAATCAACCCTTGCTACCAAATACAGTTGTTCCTCCTAGATGACTAACAATTTTTGTGCTTCTTGATAGGAAAAGGGTCAATCTAGTTCCTTTTTTTAATTAGCAATGACTGAGTTTGCTACACCATTCTGTCTGTCTGTATGTATGCATGTGTGTACAGTTTTATATATTTATTTTAGGCTAAAATAGAACGATCTGACATTTCGGTAATCACCAAGTGTTTATATAATATATATATATATATATATATATATATATATATATATATATATATATAGTAGAATTTACGAAAAAAAAAACAACAGACGAGGACAGGTGGTGTAAACAACAAAAGGATGTATTAGTTTAACGCTCGGGAATACAGAAAGTCTTTAACATTTCGAGCTACGCTCTTCAACAGAAAGAATACGGAGAAAACAAGGAGAATATATATATGTATGTGTGTGTGTGTGTGTATTTAAATCTCTACCAAGGCCCCATTTTCTTATCTCAGACAAGAGTGAGTCGGGATCTTGCATTGAAATGCGCATAGGATATTAAGCAAGTTTTATTACTACAGGATTGCGTTATGACTCTTATTTAAATTTATATATATATATATATATATATATATATATATAAGAGAGACACTCATACAAATACTTATGTGCATTTAACTTATCAACATCTGGCTTGTACTCTGCTGAAAAACACACACGCGCATTTATATATATTTTAAACATATGTTCAAATCACTTTAAGGAAAGCATCGACTAAAAAAGAACTCTGTAGAGTTTAAGATATATTTTTTTTAAAAAAAGTGACTTTAAAGTTGCCCCTGAAACAGGCTCTCTCACATTGTATGTACCATGTAAAAGGGGATATTTGCGACCAGATCGTAGTCGTACGATGGAAGACTTTGATACTGTTGTAAGTGCAGAAAAAGGAATAATTGTGTTATGACTCTCTGTCTGTCTGTCTTATATGTATGTGTGTTCGTCTTCTGTTTGACTCTCTTTTCTCAAAGATTTGTCTTCTTTCTTTCTCTCTCTCTCTCTCTCTCTCTCTCTCTCTCTCTCTCTCTCTCTCTCTCTCTTGTGTGTGTTCAGATTGTCTGTCTGTCTGTCTCTCTCTCTTCACACGCACATACTCAACTTCAGGTGGTTGTTGACGGCCTCAATCAGTCGGCATGCTGAAAAACACAGCAGACTGAATGTAGTAGTTTACTTTACAATTTCGCTCACCACTCTCTCAGTTCCTCTTCGGAGAGAGATAGAGAGAGAGAAGTAAAGAGCTACAATTGATCTGACTTCCTTCCATGCTTTCAAGCATCGAAGTAGTGTTAGGAAGACTTAGCCATTTCATTGTGTTTAACAGTGTATTTTTCTTGTTTTTGTCTTCTAAGCTCTAAGCTCTGCGCTTTCACTTTCTCTTTATCCATTTCAGATACATTTATCCAATCGACGTGTGTTTATTTATGTGTGTGTGTTAAATTTAAACAAATAATACATAAATACACAATTCAAGGAATTACCCAAGAAAGCGATCCAATATTTTTCTATATTTCTGTATTCGGCAAAATTAGGCTATGGTTGCTTGCTGCTTTTCTCTCACTACTGTTCTGGCCTTGTGCCAATGTTGTAAACCATTTTCATCATCATCATCATCAGCAGCATCATCGTCATCATCATTTCTTATTAGTGTCGGACCAAACAGTGTTTAGTTTTTTTTTTTGTCGTGCTTATCTAATTGCTTCATAAATGCTTCTGGAGTCAATAAAACAAGTTTTAAAAAAATCCCCCCCCCCTTTTTTTTACGGTCCCAGATCAATCCTTCAAGAGAGCGCATTTTACGATCGGAGGCATTTAAGTCCTGACTATTTTAATCTTTCGTAGACGATAGGTCGTGATTTGATTGGAATTTGTCTGCTATTTCTAGCCGGTCGAGCACCAACGCAAAAGCTCCCGCCCCCTCTCTTTTTGTCGCGTTCAGATAGTCTTGTATCGTCGGGGGATTTCAATGTCCTCTCTCTCTCTCTCGATAAACCTATAAAAATTGGCCTTCTGTTTGAAACAAACGAAATCGTCATCACAATCATCTTTATTATTTGTTGCTTTGTGACAATGTGAGAGAAATCAATACCCTTTATTATCATCATCATCATCATCATCTCTGTTACATCCCACCCACCCCGATTCCATTCATATTCCAGTGGAAAATATGTGTGCAAGTGACAGTATTGTCACCTTGAAACAAGGTTCGTTTTAACTCATTGTTAGGATTGCACGATGAAAGCATTTCTATTTTACCACGGCCTTCGTTGAATTCACAAGCGAGCGAGCAAACTGTTCTTCTTCCTCTTCCACCCTACCTTAACCTCCCCCCACCTCTACTGTAAAACCAAGTGGTCTCGAGAGTCGTGGAGAGGTGGAGGGTAGAATTCGAGAGGTAGTCAGTGTATGTATGTATGTATGTATCCATCCATCTATCTTCTGTCCAGCCTGCGCTTTGACCTCTCGCCACTTCCACAACGGTTTCCAGTTCAGCAACTGAAGTAATTTCCTATTTGGAATCGAAACTTAAATGTTGGATTTACTACTGTAAGAAGGAAGTCCCCCACCTATATGCGCGCTTGTTCGATCTGCTAGAAACAGCAGCTAAATCTTCCTCGTATCACAAGCTTCTACCGACATAAAAGGGGTGGGGAAGGATATACCTTAGATAAAGTGTTGGATTGGTCACTGTTGGAATGTCGTTATTATTGGTAGGTTAGGGTTCATAAAGGCCGAAGAACTAGTTTATTACAATAATAGTTATTTCGAACGTGTGTGCACAAGTCCACCAATTTTGGTGCAGGTTATAGTTGTTCATTATATGGATGCCCTGTACTTCTCGACTGTTAAGTACTTATTTTATCGACTTCGACAGTATATTGCACTAAGAATAGTAAGGGACGTAACTAAATAACACAAGGTAGTCTGCCCGATGCTCTACTGAGTCTGCTATTAAAGTGTGTGTGAGGAATAGTCGATTACAGTGACCTTAGCACTTGACTGGTACAACGCTTTCGACAGTGGTTTAGTGGCGAATCTATTTCGATAGCAGACATGAATTGTTATATATATATATATATATATATATATATATATATATATATGTATATGTATGTGTGTGTTTGTATATGTATGTATATATATATTTTTTATGTGGAAAGGTTAAACGAACTCGCCAGCCGAGATTCAGAAGTCGTGTATGTACTTTACGGATTTCGCTGTGAAGTTCATGCCTTTCCAAAAGACATAAGATGCACGAATTAGCAAAATGCGATTTTATCTTGCGATGGCGAATCGAAAATTGGGTCGCGAAATATGGCGCTTGCTATGATGATGATGATGATGGTGATGATGTATATGGATTCTGCCGACTTTCTCAATCCAGCCAGAAAGAAAGAAAGAATTTGCTTTTCTCATAGAAATTACTGTTTCTGTTTTATATTTTCCGTGTGCACTGTAACGAAAGCAAGACGGACAAATAAACGCATGGAAGAGGCAGAAATGGCAGACACGGTGGTCGTTGTTACTATAATAATAATAATAATAATAATAATAATATAGTGTTAATATTTACTGCTACTAAAACGAGAAAGAAGAAAAAAAAAACACGCACACTTGCTTTGTAAACAGAATGAGAGAGAGAGAGAGGAATAATTTATGCTGCACACGCTTTTCTGTACATTGTGTGTGTGTGTGGTTGTTACTGCTACTACCACATGCAGAATTGGCTGTGAGAGTTGTTGGCAAAGCTTCCTGTCCCCCCCATCTCTTCTCTATAACATATATATATATATATGTATGTATGTATGTATGTATGTATACGCACAAGGTACTCAGACAAACGGATGTGCATTAACACCACACATGTACGTTGTGGTACGCACGCACGCACTGTCTCTTCTTGCGACAACAGGTTTTTTTCTGATATCTGGGTGTTGTATGTAACTGGCAAAAAAATCTCTCATTGTCACTAAACATGTCTATCTTATCCTTTTTCTCGACCTACTACCACCATCCCCGCTCTCATATAGTAACGTTCTTCATACCACAGTCTGCTCTATGCCTGGTCGTAATGTAACCACCCGTCCACCCGGATCGTTGTTATCTGATCCTGTTTCACGCCTCTGTATTCGTATATCTCCTTTATCTCTAGTTCTTTCGTCCATTATTAACACGCACACACAGTTCGAAATGGACTCGGAGCTTATTTTTCACTCTCTGTTTTTATTATTATTATTATTATTTTCTTTACTGTGCTAATTAGCAATAAGACAACTGAAAATATTGATTAAATCGTTTTTACATTCGGGGTAATAGTCATTCTCTGACATACTTTTCAATTCCCGCAGTTTATATATATGTATATATATACATATATATATAAAGTTAGTAAAAGGTGGGGTTGTGTATATATATATATATATATATATATATATATATATATAAATAATGTAGAGAGAGAGAGATGCTTGTATGTATTATCTTTAATTTTGTCATTAATTTAGAAATTACTAATTTAATGTGCAGATTAATTTCTTCTTTCTTTCTATATTTCGAGTGTTGGTTTCCGAAGGCCGCCATTGAAAGCTATACCAATTCCCAGACGTGGTAGTGGCGGTGTTAATATATACATATATACATACATATATATATATATATATATATATATATATATTTATATATATAATATAATACTATATATATAGTCTGCGTATTTAGTCATTCCCACTCCTCTCCTCATAGCCCGTTCTCCTCTAAATAAATTGGCGCCATAAACAGATTCTCCTCCCACCCTCGTTCTTCTTTGCTGCCTGTTATAAACAGCAACCTTGCTTTGAGTAATTCTTACTCCGCCACCCTCAATCTACCTCTACTTTGCAGATGCCAGCACCCTAATAATAATGAGATTTGTCTCATGTTCATAGGTACATTTTTTTTTTGCTTGTTTGTGTATTTAATAAACACACACGTCTAGAGCAAAAAAAATGTTTTCGTTTTGCGGCATGTTTATATGTTACAAAGCTGGTCTGTCGAAGAAGCTCTTTGCAGCCTCGAAGAAATTCTTTCCATGCAGTTTTTGGCAGTTTTACGTTCTTTGATGCAGTTGTAACTACTTACTGAATGTATTAGTTGACTTAGGGTACTTATTATGATGCTACAATACCGTTTTGATCATTCAGCTATATATATATATATATATATATATATATATACACACACACACACACCATTTATTGCTTTGCAACAAACAGCTTTAGATGGCGAAGAACGAATATATATTTCAACTTGGGAAATACACCAAGTGAGAAACTCGAAGTGTATAATACATCGAATTTCTGCACACATTATATATATATATATATATATATATATATATATATATATATATATATAAACAAAAGACAGGTGTAAGATTATATATATATATGTGTGTGTGTGTGTGTGTGTGTGCATTGGACATTGTTAAATCCTCTCCAACAAGTCTGTTCTCATGACAGTGGGTATGTAGAACGAAGAGATGATCCCTTAATCTAGCTTTACTGCCCCCATCAGAGTCCTTTTGTTAATTTGTTCCTTTTATTTTCTTGTTAAGAGTACA
>NC_142938.1:12912018-12914518 GCF_046866305.1 Octopus bimaculoides
GGTATCTGATTCAACGGGTTGTATTTATGAGACAGCTTAGTTACTTGGCACAAAAGAACAGCATAAACTACATCACTTATTTTAGATAAACACAGCACATTTACTATCTATCTATCTATCTATCTATTTTTCTCTTTTACTTGTTTCAGTCATTTGACTGCGGCCATGCTGGAGCACCGCCTTTAGTCGAGCAAATCGACCCCAGTACTTATTCTTTGTAAGCCTAGTAGTACTTATTCTATCGGTCTCTTTTGCCGAACCGCTAAGTTACGGGAACGTAAACACACCAACATTGATTGTCAAGCGATGTTGCGGGGACAAACACAGACACACAAACATACACACACACACACACATATATATACACATATATACGACGGGCTTCTTTTCAGTTTCCGTCTACCAAATCCACTCACAAGGCTTTGGTCGGCCCGAGGCTATAATAGAAGACACTTGCCCAAGGTTCCACGCAGTGGGACTGAACCCGGAACCATGTGGTTGGTAAGCAAGCTACTTACCACATAGCCAGCCACTCCTACGCTTATCTGTCTATCTATCTATCTATCGATCGCTTCAGTCATTAGTGTGCAGCCATGCTGGAGCACCACCTCGAATGGTTTAATCGAACAAAATCATCCCTAGTATTTATAGTTTGTTTGAAAGCGTCGTACTTTTTCCTTCGATCTTTTTTGCCGAATCAGTTGTCAAGTTGTGGGGCGGGACACGGACACACATACACACGACGGGCTTTCAGTTTTCGCCCCCCCCCCCCAAATATACACACACACACACATACAAAACACACACACAATCTGAGCAAGATATCACATGAACACCCTCATCAGAGAATCCATTTTGTTATTCCGGTTTCGAATTAATCATTACGGACAATATAAGCACGTGTTTAAGGTATAAAAAAAAATGGGGAGACACATGCCTGTATATTTTCCAGTGCCGGATAAATGCAAAATGGTGAATAAAAAAGTATTGAAGATTTACATTTTTCCTGTTGCTTTTGTTACACGTAAATTTCTTAAAATTGCTTACTACTATTTAATGTCAAATATGAATTAAAAATTTCAGAAAAATACATTTATGTATAAGAAAGTTGTGAGTCTGATTTTAAAGAAAAAACGAAACGGAAATTTAGTAGCTACTATTTCACATTTAATACTTTATGTCTTGTCTTTAGACAATGGAACGAACGATCGAGGGCGTATCCATTGTTTAAGGTTGTGTGTGGTAAAGGGCATCAGTTGGCTTTTAAATTCGGCTCTGCTGGGGTTTTTTTGTGGGGGTCTTGTCGGACATTGATCATTTCGTTGTTGGCATTACGAAGATAAAGATCAGTTTGAGGGGGAGAATATTAAAGCGTCGTGTTAAAAAGCCAACGACAACACAAGAGTTAGGAGTCAGCCAGGCAGGCAATCCACACTGCCCCGTCGTCGCCGCCTTCATTCATTCATTCATTCATTCTCTCATTGACTGTTTTTCTGTTTCTTTCGCCCTCTCTCTCTCTCTCATATTTATCCTCAATTCTTTCTTCCTCGTCCATGCCCCTTCCTCTATTGCTCCTCCTCCTCTTCCTCCTCTTCCTCCCACCATTTTGTCAGCTCTATTCTTCCGTTCCTCTTTCGTGCATGTTTCGCTAGTCGTGGTTAGTCTACTCTTCAATTCTCCATTATAGACAGATAGCCATTGTCGTTTGATCAATCTCCCCCCCCACACACACACATACATACATACTACATATGCATATGTCTGTATAGTACATGCACTATATACATATATATATATATATATATATATATATATATATATATATATATATATATATATATATATATCTCTCTCTCTCTCTCTCTCTCTCTATATATATATATATATATATATATATATATATATATCGATGAGTTCTTGAAACTTGGTTCTTTTCCCTAAAACTATATATTTTATATATATTTTATCTATAAAGCTCAATTTAATTTTAATTTTTTATAAATTAATTTTAATTGAGTTTCTACCTGTAATTTTGGATTTTGTCCCTAATATTATTATTATTATTATATATATATATATATATATATAGACACACACATTGATGCATGCATTTTGGGTTTGTATTCTATTGCTAGTTGCATTGTCTGTGTTTGGATCTGTGAAAATTCAATCATTTAGCTTTTTTCCTTTCTTCAGCTAATAATCTTTCTCCCTCATTTTCTCTTTCTCTCTCTCTCTCTTCTTTTGCTTGCACATATACTCTCTCTTTCTCTCTCTCTCTCACGTGTGTAATATCTGAGCAATATTTTCTGCACTGGTGAGCCGTTGAACTTTTTCGTTTCCTTACATCTATATTTAGAAGAAGAAAAGAAAAGAAAAGGCATATTGTTGATTATATTTATTAATTATCATTTATTTCGTATTGCTTCGTGTCGAGCTGGTGGTGGTGATGATGGTGGGGGGATATTTCTTCAATGGATGCGTTTCAATGTTTATTGTA